>NC_042624.1:126747457-127038672 GCF_901001135.1 Rhinatrema bivittatum | reverse complement strand
TCTCACATATCCTCACACACACACTGCAGCCCCTCAGCATTGGATACAGACACACACATGCTCTCTCTCTCTCTCTCTCTCACATATCCTCACACACACACTGCAGCCCCTCAGCACTGGATACAGACACACACATGCTCTCTCTCTCTCACATATGTGTGTGTCTGTATCCAATGCTGAGGGGCTGCAGTGTGAGTGTGAGGATATGTGAGAGAGAGAGAGCATGTGTGTGTCTGTATCCAATGCTGAGGGGCTGCAGTGTGAGTGTGAGGATATGTGAGAGAGAGAGAGCATGTGTGTGTCTGTATCCAATGCTGAGGGGCTGCAGTGTGAGTGTGAGGATATGTGAGAGAGAGAGAGCATGTGTGTGTCTGTATCCAATGCTGAGGGGCTGCAGTGTGAGTGTGAGGATATGTGAGAGAGAGAGAGCATGTGTGTGTCTGTATCCAATGCTGAGGGGCTGCAGTGTGAGTGTGAGGATATGTGAGAGAGAGAGAGCATGTGTGTGTCTGTATCCAATGCTGAGGGGCTGCAGTGTGAGTGTGAGGATATGTGAGAGAGAGAGCATGTGTGTGTCTGTATCCAATGCTGAGGGGCTGCAGTGTGAGTGTGAGGATATGTGAGAGAGAGAGAGCATGTGTGTGTCTGTATCCAATGCTGAGGGGCTGCAGTGTGAGTGTGAGGATATGTGAGAGAGAGAGAGCATGTGTGTGTCTGTATCCAATGCTGAGGGGCTGCAGTGTGAGTGTGAGGATATGTGAGAGAGAGAGAGAGCATGTGTGTGTCTGTATCCAATGCTGAGGGGCTGCAGTGTGAGTGTGAGGATATGTGAGAGAGAGAGAGAGCATGTGTGTGTCTGTATCCAATGCTGAGGGGCTGCAGTGTGAGTGTGAGGATATGTGAGAGAGAGAGAGCATGTGTGTGTCTGTATCCAATGCTGAGGGGCTGCAGTGTGAGTGTGAGGATATGTGAGAGAGAGAGAGCATGTGTGTGTCTGTATCCAATGCTGAGGGGCTGCAGTGTGAGTGTGAGGATATGTGAGAGAGAGAGAGCATGTGTGTGTCTGTATCCAATGCTGAGGGGCTGCAGTGTGAGTGTGAGGATATGTGAGAGAGAGAGAGCATGTGTGTGTCTGTATCCAATGCTGAGGGGCTGCAGTGTGAGTGTGAGGATATGTGAGAGAGAGAGAGCATGTGTGTGTCTGTATCCAATGCTGAGGGGCTGCAGTGTGAGTGTGAGGATATGTGAGAGAGAGAGAGCATGTGTGTGTCTGTATCCAATGCTGAGGGGCTGCAGTGTGAGTGTGAGGATATGTGAGAGAGAGAGAGCATGTGTGTGTCTGTATCCAATGCTGAGGGGCTGCAGTGTGAGTGTGAGGATATGTGAGAGAGAGAGAGCATGTGTGTGTCTGTATCCAATGCTGAGGGGCTGCAGTGTGAGTGTGAGGATATGTGAGAGAGAGAGAGCATGTGTGTGTCTGTATCCAATGCTGAGGGGCTGCAGTGTGAGTGTGAGGATATGTGAGAGAGAGAGAGCATGTGTGTGTCTGTATCCAATGCTGAGGGGCTGCAGTGTGAGTGTGAGGATATGTGAGAGAGAGAGAGCATGTGTGTGTCTGTATCCAATGCTGAGGGGCTGCAGTGTGAGTGTGAGGATATGTGAGAGAGAGAGAGCATGTGTGTGTCTGTATCCAATGCTGAGGGGCTGCAGTGTGAGTGTGAGGATATGTGAGAGAGAGAGAGCATGTGTGTGTCTGTATCCAATGCTGAGGGGCTGCAGTGTGAGTGTGAGGATATGTGAGAGAGAGAGAGCATGTGTGTGTCTGTATCCAATGCTGAGGGGCTGCAGTGTGAGTGTGAGGATATGTGAGAGAGAGAGAGCATGTGTGTGTCTGTATCCAATGCTGAGGGGCTGCAGTGTGAGTGTGAGGATATGTGAGAGAGAGAGAGCATGTGTGTGTCTGTATCCAATGCTGAGGGGCTGCAGTGTGAGTGTGAGGATATGTGAGAGAGAGAGAGCATGTGTGTGTCTGTATCCAATGCTGAGGGGCTGCAGTGTGAGTGTGAGGATATGTGAGAGAGAGAGAGAGCATGTGTGTGTCTGTATCCAATGCTGAGGGGCTGCAGTGTGAGTGTGAGGATATGTGAGAGAGAGAGCATGTGTGTGTCTGTATCCAATGCTGAGGGGCTGCAGTGTGAGTGTGAGGATATGTGAGAGAGAGAGAGCATGTGTGTGTCTGTATCCAATGCTGAGGGGCTGCAGTGTGAGTGTGAGGATATGTGAGAGAGAGAGAGCATGTGTGTGTCTGTATCCAATGCTGAGGGGCTGCAGTGTGAGTGTGAGGATATGTGAGAGAGAGAGAGCATGTGTGTGTCTGTATCCAATGCTGAGGGGCTGCAGTGTGAGTGTGAGGATATGTGAGAGAGAGAGAGCATGTGTGTGTCTGTATCCAATGCTGAGGGGCTGCAGTGTGAGTGTGAGGATATGTGAGAGAGAGAGAGCATGTGTGTGTCTGTATCCAATGCTGAGGGGCTGCAGTGTGAGTGTGAGGATATGTGAGAGAGAGAGAGCATGTGTGTGTCTGTATCCAATGCTGAGGGGCTGCAGTGTGAGTGTGAGGATATGTGAGAGAGAGAGAGCATGTGTGTGTCTGTATCCAATGCTGAGGGGCTGCAGTGTGAGTGTGAGGATATGTGAGAGAGAGAGAGCATGTGTGTGTCTGTATCCAATGCTGAGGGGCTGCAGTGTGTGTGTGTGAGGGTATGTGAGAGAGAGAGAGCATGTGTGTGTGTATCCAATGCTGAGGGGCTGCAGTGTGAGTGTGAGGATATGTGTGAGAGAGAGAGCATGTGTGTGTCTGTATCCAATGCTGAGGTGCTGCAGTGTGAGTGTGAGGATATGTGAGAGAGAGAGCATGTGTGTGTCTGTATCCAATGCTGAGGGGCTGCAGTGTGATAACTCTCATAACTCAGGATCAGGGTCGGTTGCGCCATCCAAACCTTCAATCCCTATCCCTGACGGCATGGATGTTGAAAGCTTGATTTTACAACCACTCAATCTTTCAACCAATATATCTCAAGTGCTTATAGCTTCACGTAAACCTTCAACACGAAAGAATTATTCTTCAAAATGGAAAAGGTTTGCCTTGTGGTGCACACAGAAGAACATTGACCCTTTCTCCTGTCCCACAACTTCTCTATTAGACTATTTATGCCATCTTTCAGAATCTGGTCTCCAGACCTCATCTTTAAAAGTACATTTAAGTGCAATCTCGGCTTACCATAACAAGATGGGAGATGCACCAATATCTATACATCCTCTTGTCAGTAGATTTATGAGAGGTTTAATTCACCTTAAACCACCAATTCGGCCACCTGTTACAGAATGGGACCTGAATTTGGTCTTAACAAGACTCGTGCATTCTCCTTTTGAACTCATGAAGTCATGTGATCTTAAATTTCTCACATGGAAGACTATTTGCTTATAGCCATTACATCGGCTAGAAGGGTTAGTGAGTTACAAGCACTTGTCACGTACTCACCCTATACAAAATTCCTACATGACAGAGTGGTTCTCCGTACACATCCAAAATTCCTTCCCAAAGTAGTTATGGAATTCCACTTGAACCATCCATAGTTTTGCCCACATTCTTTCCAAGGCCTCATTCTCACCAAGGAGAACAGGCCTTACATACCTTGGACTGTAAGCGTGCGCTAGCATTTTACATAGACCGCACTGCAGTCCACAGGAAATCCACTCAACTCTTTGTATCTTATGATGCAAACAAACCGGTAAAAGCAGTGGGTAAACATACTCTCTCCAATTGGCTCGCAGATTGTATACAGTTCTGCTATGAAAAAGCAGGCCTTCCTCTCCAAGGGCGAGTAAAGGCCATTCAGTAAGAGCAATGTCAACCTCAGTAGCACACTATCGTTCAGTGCCAATTTTGACATATGTAAAGCAGCAAAATGGAGTTCTCTTCACACCTTTGCAGCTCATTACTGTTTGGACAAAGAAGGACGACAAGATTCAGCTTACGGACAATCTGTCTTAAAGAACTTGTTTCCAGTATAATCCCAACTCCTTTTTTTTTTTTAATTTTTAATTTTGCAGTTTCAGATATATTACAATCATATATCAAGGTAAACAAAGAGATCTAACAAACAATTCTCTTCTCATAAATTTACCATCAGGTCTAGAGGACGTATATAAAGAGGAGGCAGCAAAACACTGCATGGAGCGGCAGTAGCCACAGAGGCATTCACGGAGCAGGATGCCAGTGGCCAGTGGTTGGTGTTCCACCTTCACGGAGCGGAAGGATGGAGGGCTGCCATCTCCAAATTAAAAAAACAAACAAACAAAAAACAGGGGTGGGTAAGAGTATGTAAAATTAACGGAGAGTTCATAGGCTATAGGTATTACCAATTATTAGGCTTATTCAATATTTGTTGTGGCTTTCAATGCATACTTCACTTTCAATGCATATCCAGCATGGCTCTCTGCTTCAACGGCAGGGGAGAAGTAAAACTAATACTTCACGCATATCCAGCATAGCTCTCTGCTTCAACAGCAAGGGAGAAGTAAAACTAATAATTCACGCTTATCCAGCATAGCTCTCTGCTTCAACAGCAAGGGAGAAGAAAAAACTGATACTTCACGCATATCCAGCATAGCTCTCTGCTTCAACAGCAAGGGAGAAGAAAAACTGATACTTCACGCATATCCAGCATAGCTCCCTGCTCAACGGCAGGGGAGAAGAAAAACTGATACTTCACGGCTATCCAGCATAGCTCCCTGCTTCAACGGCAGGGAGAAGAAAAACTGATACTTCACGCATATCCAGCATAGCTCTCTGCTTCAACGGCAGGGGAGAAGAAAAACAACCAATAAGGGCTGAATAACATAGTCTGGGTAAACAAATAAGTATGGGTGTAGCTTGCTTGTTGCGGCGGTTACTACCCCTAACTAATCAAGCTTGATATTTCACTTGGATGCAGCTCCATCACTGCTCTCTACATCAATAGTGGGGGTGGAAGGGAAATAGAACCAAAGAGCTAAGAGAAACAGATAAGTATGAGAAAAAAAAGGTGAAGCTTGCTGGGCAGACTGGATGGGCCGATTGGTCTTCTTCTGCCGTCATTTCTATGTTTCTATAATCAATTCTAGTCTCTAATTATTAAGGTAATATGAGAGGCAAGATATGTAAAAATTGAAGCTCTCAAAAAAAGAATAAACAATAGTAATAAGCCAACCCATAGGACACTATCCCCTTTTCCTTCTTAGCAACACAATTCAAGCTTTGCCATCAAGAAATCCCCTTAGTTGTTCCGGCTCTAGAAATACGTATTTTTCTTGTTGAAATTTAATTAGGAATTTACATGGATATCTTAATAGCATTGTAGCCCCACGATTTATAACCTCAAGCCTCATATTTAGGAACCTTTTCCTGTGCTCTTGTGTAGAGTGGACAATGTCTGGGTAAATCCAGACTTGCTGCTTGTAATATTGAGCTATCCTGTTTTTAAAAAAGTATCTCAATACTAGGTTCCTATCTGATTCAAAAGCAAATGAAATTAATAAAGTTCCTCTTGCTTGAATCTCTGTCTGAGACGAAAGTTCCAATAATTCAGAGATGTTCATCGAGTGCTGTTTTTCTGTTTCTGCCCCCATCGGGGGCGTTGTTTTACCAGGAACATAAAATGCCCTAGCAATCACTGGGATTATCTCTTTTGGGATCTTGAGGCACTCTAACAGATAACTTTTAAATATATCCACTGGTGCCAATTTCTTTATCACGGGAAAATTAACCACATGCAAGTTTAAATATCGAAGGGAGTTTTCAATATTTTCAAATTTTCTTTCAGCAATAACCTCAGATTTAACCAAATTAGTTTGAATACTTTCCATAGATGTTACTTTTTCTTCCATTTTCTCTATTTTCTCATGATGTATTTTCACTATCTTTTCAATGTTTAAACTCCTTTTGTTAGACTCCAAAAATGCCTGCGTTAACGATGATATTGCAGACTCTATTGATATCAATGCATTCCATACCGCATCTAGAGTTATTATCGTGGGTGTTTTCAAGGAAAACACAGTACCTGGTATCAACATTGGCTTTTCTTGAATTGTGTTACTATCCGTGATGTCTCCAGCTGGTTTAGCCTTCTCGGGGCCGAGTAGAGATGTGCTCCTTCCCTTCGGGGATATCACGTCTCCCTCTCTCGCTCTGTCTCCATTACCTCCGTCTGACTCCGGTGTCAGTGTCTCTCTCCTCACCACACTCAGAGACCGCGTTGTTTCATCTACTTCGACCCCGGTCTGACCTCGGGGAGGAGATGGCGTCTCTGGAGCCCCAGGGCTAAGTGAAATCATCTCGGTCATAGAGAGGGAGCCGAGCTCCTGGCTCCCTCCCTCAGCGACCCTCGCTTCCGGAGTCTTCGGGGTAGATTCAAAGAAGCTCTGAATTTTCGTTTGTAGAGTTCCTTCTTCTTTCCCAGGTAAACTGTTTTTTAGTTTGGCTTTGCGCTTTGTATGTGGCATAATGCCTACAAGCATTATGCTAAAATAGTGCAGTGCCTCCGTCTATATCAAAGATAAAGTATACAATCAGAGGTCCTATACGCAGTACTATATTCTACAAATAAATCTTTTTTATTAAACACATCCAATATAAATCATCCTCCTCTAATACATAGGAACTCCTAACTAGACGATAGTTAATAAAAACCACTCACTCATTCATTACCCCCAATCATACTTTCCGCACACATACCATTCTCTAAAAAATACCCCAACGTGATTAATATGTTGACAAATATCTTATGAACATTTCACATAATATACAACGCTCTCCCTCTCAGTATATACCACATAGAGTATTAAATGTCTATTTATATGTTCAATCACCCGACGACGATCTCGTTTCGTCCGCCGTGGCAGACTTCCTCAGGGATGTGTTCATAAACACGTTAATCAATCACGATGAAGTTGAATATTACACCTCCCGATCACCATAATAATCACCCTAGTTCTTCTCGTAACCCTACTCCTTAAAGTGCCTTCCCACGCCTAGCAGGAACTCCTAAAACAGTACACAAGTGAAACAATTTTATCAATTCAAACAGATTCACATTATTATAACCTAAACTTTCTTGAGTCAGTTAAATCCCCCTCCATACCAAAACATTGTCTGACCATATCTAATAGCGAAGTGACCAAATACACTCCTTTCACTTCTGTCTCCGTATGTTCTGAAAAACTCCTGTCTCTATGTTCTGTAAAAGCTGTTGGTATTCACAATACTACCAGTCTTCTTCAATTGTGGCTTCCCTTCATCTCCTGAAATCATATAGTACCAGAGTATATATTATATATATCCCTCTACCATGGCTATCTAATTAAAACACCACTATACTCCTTTATCAAAAGTCAACTGTTGAAGCGCATACCTACAGCCTTTAAACTCACATACCTTTTGCTTAAACCAACAAGCACATCTTCTTCTTATATGCCTCTTAAAACCGACAAGTTGTCTTCTTCCAATTCGGCACGCTATGCTTAAACGTTCTACTGCCAGGAAGTAGCCGCGTCCTTTTAAAGTATCTCTCAACCAATCAGAGCCGTGCCCCACGAATGGACACAACCCACAGGACTCAAGGCTCTCAGACGTTTTCTGGGATTTACAAATTATTACAGAACTTTCATCAAGAACTACTCCTCACTAACTGTTCCGCTGACAGCAATGACCAAGAAAGGTGCCACGTCGCCAATTGGTCTCTGGAGGCAATAACAGCTTCAGAAATTGAAAGATGCCTTTTCAAGCAAGCCATGCACTCACGACATCCGGATCCGAACCAGCCCTTCATCATAGAGGTCGATGCCTCTGACGTGGATGTAGGGCCATGTTAAGCCAGTCCGGTGATTCCAAGACTCGTACACCATGCTCATTTTTCTCTCGTCGCTTTCTCGCCAGTGGAGAAGAATACAAACAGGCATAGGGGATATAAGAATTACTGGCAATAAAGATGGCATTCGAAGAATGGCGACCCTGGCTTGAAGGTGCACATCAGATCACGTCTTCACAGATCACAAGAATCTGGGAGTACCTCCGCCACACTCAATGCCTAAATCATAGGCAAGCGAGATGGTCCCTGTTCTTTAACAGGTTTGACCTTTGTGCTGAAATACCGCCCTGGAGATAAGAACGTCAGAGCAGATGCCCTGTCTCGCTCATTCCTCTCCGAGGATGTATCAGAGGAACCTCAACACATCATTGACCCGAAGAAAGTTATCTTGTCAGTTATCTTACCCGCGGGTAAGACCATTGTACTCAAGAACCAAATGAAAAAGCTATTAGCTTGGGCTCACGACTCTAAACTGGCTAGACACCCTGATCAACGCAGAACCCTAGCAAAATTACAGAGGTACTACTGGTGGCCGACCATGAAGGAAGACACGTTCTCCTATGTTGCCTCATGTACCAAATGTGCTAGACAGAAACTGCCACCCGGCCACCCTTGGGACCTTTTCCAACCGCTGCCAGTGCCAGACGAGCCCTGGACTCACATTGCTACAGACTTTGTGGTAGACAACACCATCTGGGTAACAGTGGATCGTTTCTCTAAGATGGCTCACTTTGTGGCTCTCCCTGGCTTGCCTCAGCTATAGAACTAGCAAGACTTTTATAGCTCACATCTTTTCACCTACATGGGATGCCTAAGCACATCGTCTCTGACAGAGGAATTCAATTCACAGTCAAGTTCTGGAAGGCATTGTTGCAAGAAGTTTGATATCTTCAAGTATTTTAAACTTCAAGTATTTTAAACTTTAAACCTTCAAGTATTAAAAAGACTAAGACCCCTCCTTCATTTTCAAGATTTCAGGTCTGTCTTACAAGCGATCATTTTTTTCAAAATCGATTACTGCATGCTCTTCTTCAAGGCCTTCCAGACAACTCCATTAAACCTCTCCAGTTGCTTCAGAATGCAACTGCAAGATACTCACAAAGTCTAACAAAAGAGACCACATTTATTTTATTTTTTATTTTATTTATTAATTTCTATACCGGCTTTCCCGACCAGAGGTTGCATCAAGTCGGTTTTACATTTAACAAGTCGTGTAATGAACATAGAACTAGGGTAATTGAACTGGTGCAGAAAATAATAGTTACAATGAACAAGGAAATTACCAACTGGGATAGGAGGAAAAAAGAGAAAAGGGACAGAATATTTACATAAGTAAAAACGCATTTACAGTGAATATTTACATAGTATGCATAAAGGATCTGTGTCTAGAGGATGTCGAGGGCTAAATGAAGTCAAGGAAGGGGTAGGGTATGGGATGGTGGGGGTTTACACTAGGATAGAGGGAAGAAGGAGGTTAGGGGTGACAATTGGTGGTTGATCCTTAAGAAGCTCCATTGGCTCCCAGTCAAATTCAGAATCCTCTACAAGCTTTTAGTAATCACCCACAAAGCCATTCTTAACATCTCTCCGCTGGACCTATCGACCCCCCTGCAACTTAATACTTCAACCCGTCCTCTGAGATTAGCGCAAAGAGGGACTCTTAGAACACCTACATTCAAAACCTCCTTTAGTAAAAGAGCCTTTTCCACCGCAGGCCCCAAACAGTGGAACCTGCTCCCACCGGACCTTAGGCTGGAACAATGCCCAATTACATTCAAGAAGAGACTTAAGACGCTACTATTCAGACAAGCCTTCCCATAACACTTGTCCTTGCCTCATCCTCCACGGACCTTCTCTTCCTAAGCTCAGATGCCTAAGCACTTTTCTTCTGCTGCCTAAGCTATTTAATATATGTATATAGTTTCATTAAATTATGGTAACCCTCTGCTACCCCCCCCCCCCACCTTCCAACCCCCCCTTTCAACCCCCTTACAATCCCTCATTCCTACCCCTCCCTCGGAATACCTTGTTACCCCAAAAAGCCAACTCTTATCAGTTTTACCAGTTTAGGACACATATACTCCCATGCTAAGCTGTATCCAAGTTTTTTCTCTCCCCCTGTTCTATGTTAAGACAACTTTGTCACTGTTTTTATGGTTGCAATGTAAACCGGAGTGGATAATTAACTCTGTTATTTAAACTCGGTATAGAAAAGTTATAAATCAATCAATCAATCAATCTCAACTTCACTTCTGCATACCATCCTCAGTCAAATTGGCAAACAGAGGAGAATGAATAGAACCCTCAAACAGTTAATTCGGGCCTATGTTGGCTCACGTCAAAATAATTGGGCTGAACTGTTGCCCTGGGCTGAATTTGCCATCATCTCTCATCCAGCATCATCTACTGGATCAACACCATTGAAGTGGTCTACGGACGACTACCAGCTCTACCCTTACCACTTCCACTTTCAGTGTCGTCCCCGGCAGCTCAATCTACTGCCACTACTATTAAATAACTTTGGACTAAAACTCAAGAGATGTTTACAAAGCAGACAAAGAGCAAAGAAAAGCTATGATATTCATCATGTCAAGGCTCCAGAATTTCAGCCTAGAGACAAAGTATGGCTGTCTACTAAACACCTAAGACACAAGCTACCTTCAGCTCGTTTTGCTCCTTGCTTCGTCGGACCCTTCCCATTCTCCGATGACTTGGCACTCTTACCTATAGTCTAAAAACTATCACCAGCATTGAAGATTCATAATGCCTTCCATGTCTCATTATTGAAACCATTTATTCTTAGTGAGTTTTCAACTAAGGCACCTGAACCTACACCTATTAATGCAGAAGAAAACATCGAATACAAGGTAGGCGCTAACCTTGATGTCAGGAAATGAGGCAGAGTATGGGAATACCTCCTGTAATGGGAGGGTTATGGACCGGAAAATAACTCTTGGGAACCTCAAGCAAATATCATGGATAAAGAGATGCTTCAACAATTCCACAGAATGCATCCTCAGAAACCAAGACCAGGTAGGAAGCCTGGAGGGCACCCTTTGAAGGGGGGTACTGTTGCGTTCTTCGGTCTCAGACTGCTTCACCCCGTATGCCTCACCTTGTTCTTGGCTCCTCCCGCTTACTTTGGGAAAATGGCTACCGCCGCGTCTGCAAGCCACCCTCTCTGGCATCCCTGAATGCTATGGCATTGCCTCCCGCCATGTTCTTCCCAAGGGCCTACTAGGGTGCGTACGCTACCCACATCTTATTCCGACTATGGCGCGAACCTTGGGGGCGGTCCCCCTCGAGTGATGTCACAACATCCAGGTATTTAGCTTGCCCCGCATTTGCTAGCTAATCAAGTTAGCAAGGACTGGATTTCGGATTTGACTCCTCCAGTCTATGCTGCTCTGCCGCTTCGTGCAGCCGCTGGAAGCTTTCTCTCTGCCCTTCGGGGTAACTACTAACCTGGGTACCCACTCCTCGGAGGCCCTTCTTCTTCTTTCAGGTGCCTTACTGGGATCAGGTACTCGCTCCTCGAGGGCCTGCTCTCCCTGCCTTGGTGCCTGGAACCATCTACTTCTGCCTGGTGGAAACCTTCTACATCACAGCTACCATCTAGTGAGTAATCTAATTCTCAGTCTATCTCATCTACAGCTTTGCCGTGCTGGGAACCCTACACCGGAACCTCCCTATACCAACTTGATGAGAAGGGTCCCTCTGCCGAGGGTCCCTGGACTGCTACTCCAGAACCTGCTCACTAATGCCACCTCTGGTGCCTTACATCAGCTGTATAATAAAAGACAATTCAGTGTTTGTGCGTCCTGAGTCCAGCCCAGTACTGTGGCTCCCATGGGGCTCCTCCCCGTGGCTGTGGTCATCTTGCCACAGTACCTAAGAATCCACCCAAACACCTCAAAACCCTAACATAAAAATATGCAATATATGTTGTATTTTAAGTGTTATGTTAGTGTGCATATTAATATGTAAATGTTTTTATTGTTTTTAATATTTTTTGCATTATGAATGTGAAAGATGTAATTTGCCTTGAACAGATGGAATCGGTAGAATATAGCTTGGAATAAATAAAGAGTGAGCTTGTATGTGTCTATATCTCACTGTTGAGGGGCTGTAGTGTGTGTATCTCCCCTCTGTATCATAGCTGAGGGATTGCATTGTGTGCATTAATGGGGGGATGGGGGCTCTAGATTGCCTCTGATTTTATGCAGAAGTGGTGTGATGAGAATTAGGTGAATATACATAAAGAAATCACTTTATTGGCATCACAATTGTACATGTTTTGCCAAAGTAATATAGAGAATGATTAAAATAAAATCATAGGAAAAGAAATGAATAATTTATAAAGTAATAATAAGTAAAGTGTTTATGTCTAAGTGTGATGAACTCTCCACAGTGTCCCGTTCCCTCTCTGGGTTACACTGAGCTCAGACCTTCTCTTAAGGCTGGTGCATCACACTTTACACATTTATATGACTTTAGATTGAGAACTTCCTATCCTTGCCACTTCCTGCTCACTGTGGTCATTTGTGAGCCTGTGTTTCCATCACACTTCAGGAGATAGCCCTAGCAGTGCAAGCTCTTTTCAGAGGCTGTGGCTTTTTTTATGGAAAGTAGCATCTTGCATAGCCTTAGGCACTGTAGAAGAAACAGGTAATAAGGGTTAAGAAATAAAACAAGATACATTTCAAATGGATTATGTTGTGGGCTGGACCCTTGGACTGAAGGGGAGTTGACTCCACCTGCAGGGAGGAGTCCTGCAGGTCCCCACTGTTGGCTGGTGGAGCTGGCTGTGGCAGAAGCCCACTTGGAGCTTCATTTATACCAGCCCTCGTTCCCATAGGTTGAGCCCTTGGATGCTGGGGCCAGCAAGACTGAGATGTGGGCCTCTGGTGATGAGGTGGAGATCCGTGGAGACAGTCCAGTCACAGGCCAGGGTCAGGGCAGGCTGAGTTACAGCATAGTCAGAGACAGGCAGCAGTGAGGACAAGTGGCATTCAGGTGTGGCCAAGAGTCAGGCTGTGGTCAGAGGCAGGCGGAGTTCAATCATCATCAAGAATCAAGCAGGCCAAGGTCAGAACCAGAGATCTGTCCAAGGGAAGATGGGACAGATAGGCAGGCAGAGAGGCAAGGAACAGCATAGGTGGGCAGGAAATGACACTGAAGAAGTGAAGACTGACTACAGGATGAAGATGAAGAACTGAAGAATGACCACAGGACGAAGATGAAGAACTCAAGAATAAAGACCAGGGACTAAAAAGATAAAGACCAGGCATGCAGGAACGAAAACCAGAAAACGCTGAGGCACCTTGCTCTACCAAAGGTAGTCGACCTATTGCCAAGACATCTAGCTGTGAGGAAACTGCGTGTTTTATAGGGTAGCAACAATGACATCATCAGCAGGGGCCATGGCAGTTTTTCTGCTGCAGTTCCTTTAAATCTGCTAAGATGTTGCAGATGCACACCCAAGAATGGTGCAGCAGGCAAGGGCCAGGGGTTGCTGGGGAAGAGGCAGGTTGAGTGTGGCGGCCTGCCGCACATTCTCTGAGAGGTCTTCCCTGGCACTGGCTTTCACTCCATACTTAACTTCGGTATTGGAGATAAGCCTTACCATGCAGACCACTGAACGCAACAGTACTGCCCCTCCCCCCCTTAAACCACTTTCCCTGAGAATCTGGATTTCTTGTGGTGTAGAGTGTAAAACTCCCTTAGAAGGCTGGGGTCCAGAATGTTGACTGCAGGTTCCTATTTATTTTCTACGGGGCCAAACCCCTTCCAGGAGATGAGGTATTCTGACCTCTTGCCTCTGTGCCAAGAATCCATTGGTAGACTTTTTGGCCTTGTCGGCTGCCTTTTGGATCATGCTGTTGGTGCAGGTCCAGAGGTTCTAGAGTTCCTGGGTGGCTAGCTGAGCCGCTGGTGATGGCACTGCCATGGGGAGAGGCAGAGAAGTCTCTGGGGCAAGGTGATACTGAGCATAGAGGGCTCGAGAGAGACAGACAATGTAACTGGAGTCTCTCAGACAGGCTGACACTGGGCACAGAGTGCTGGAAAGAGACAGACAGTGTTACTGGAGTCTCTGGGACAGGCTGACACTGAGCACAGAGGGCTGGAGACAGACAGTGATGTAGAAGTCTCTGAGGCTGACACTGGGCATAGAGGGCTGGAGACAGACAGTGATGTAGGAGTCTCTGAGAGAGGCTGACACTGGGCACAGAGGGCTGGAGGACAGACAGTGATCTAGGAGTCTCTGAGAGAGGCTGACACTGGGCATAGAGGGCTGGAGACAGACAGTGATTCAGGAATCTCTGAGAGAGGCTGACACTGGGCATAGAGAGCTGGAGACAGACAGTGATCTAGGAGTCTCTGAGAGAGGCTGACACTCTGCACAGAGGGCTGGAGACAGTGATGCAGGAGTCTCTGGGACAGGCTGACATTGGGCACAGAGGGCTGGAGACAGACAGTGATACAGGAGTCTCTGGGACAAGCTCACATTGGGCACAGAGGGCTGGAGACAGACAGACAGTGATGCAGGAGTCTCTGGGACAGGCTGCCACTGGGCACAGAGGGCTGGAGACAGACAGATAGTGATGCAGGAGTCTCTGGGACAGGCTGACACTGGGCACAGAGGGCTGGAGACAGTGATGCAGGAGTCTCTGGGACAGGCTGACACTCGGCACAGAGGGCTGGAGACAGACAGACAGTGATGCAGGAGTCTCTGGGACAGGCTGACAATGGGCACAGAGGGCTGGAGACAGACAGATAGTGATACAGGAGTCTCTGGGACAGGCTGACACTCGGCACAGAGGGCTGGAGACAGACAGACAGTGATGCAGGAGTCTCTGGGACAGGCTGACAATGGGCACAGAGGGCTGGAGACAGACAGACAGTGATGCAGGAGTCTCTGGGACAGGCTGACAATGGGCACAGAGGGCTGGAGACAGACAGATAGTGATACAGGAGTCTCTGGGACAGGCTGACACCCGGCACAGAGGGCGGGAGACAGACAGACAGTGATGCAGGAGTCTCTGGGACAGGCTGACAATTGGCACAGAGGGCTGGAGACAGGCAGACAGTGATGCAGGAGTCTCTGGGACAGGCTGACAATGGGCACAGAGGGCTGGAGACAGACAGATAGTGATGCAGGAGTCTCTGGGACAGGCTGACACTCGGCACAGAGGGCTGGAGACAGACAGACAGTGATGCAGGAGTCTCTGGGACAGGCTGACAATGGGCACAGAGGGCTGGAGACAGACAGATAGTGATGCAGGAGTCTCTGGGACAGGCTGACAATGGGCACAGAGGGCTGGAGACAGACAGATAGTGATGCAGGAGTCTCTGGGACAGGCTGACACTGGGCACAGAGGGCTGGAGACAGACAGTGATGCAGGAGTCTCTGGGACAGGCTGACACTGGGCACAGAGGGCTGGAGACAGACAGTGATTCAGGAGTCTCTGGGACAGGCTGACACTGGGCACAGAGGGCTGGAGACAGACAGTGATGCAGGAGTCTCTGGGACAGGGCTGACACTGGGCATAGAGGGCTAGAGCCAGACAGTGATGCAGGAGTCTCTGGGACAGGCTGACAATGGGCACAGAGGGCTGGAGACAGTTAGTGATGCAGGAGTCTCTGGGACAGGCTGACACTGGGCACAGAGGGCTGGAGACAGACAGTGATGCAGGAGTCTCTGGGACAGGCTGACAATGGGCACAGAGGGCTGGAGACAGACAGTGAGGTTGACAATGGGCACAGAGGGCTGGAGACAGACAGTGATGCAGGAGTTTCTGGTACAGGCTGACAATGGGCACAGAGGGCTGGAGACAGACAGTGAGGCTGACACTGGGCATAGAGGGCTGGAGACAGACAGTGATGCAGGAGTCTCTGGGACAGGCTGACAATGGGCACAGAGGGCTGGAGACAGACAGTGAGGCTGACACTGGGCATAGAGGGCTGGAGACAGACAGTGATGCAGGAGTCTCTGGGACAGGCTGACAATGGGCACAGAGGGCTGGAGACAGATAGTGATGCAGGAGTCTCTGGGACAGGCTGACAATGGGCACAGAGGGCTGGAGACAGTTAGTGATGCAGGAGTCTCTGGGACAGGCTGACAATGGGCACAGAGGGCTGGAGACAGATAGTGATGCAGGAGTCTCTGGGACAGGCTGACAATGGGCACAGAGGGCTGGAGACAGACAGTGAGGCTGACACTGGGCACAGAGGGCTGGAGACAGACAGTGATGTAGGAGTCTCTGGGACGGGCTGACAATGGGCACAGAGGGCTGGAGACAGTTAGTGATGCAGGAGTCTCTGGGACAGGCTGACAATGGGCACAGAGGGCTGGAGACAGATAGTGATGCAGGAGTCTCTGGGACAGGCTGACAATGGGCACAGAGGGCTGGAGACAGTGAGGCTGACACTGGGCATAGAGGGCTGGAGACAGACAGTGATGCAGGAGTCTCTGGGACAGGCTGACACTGGGCACAGAGGGCTGGAGACAGACAGTGATGTAGGAGTCTCTGGGACAGGCTGACACTGGGCACAGAGGGCTGGAGACAGACAGTGATGTAGGAGTCTCTGAGAGAGGCTGACACTGGGCACAGAGGGCTGGAGACAGACAGTGATTCAGGAGTCTCTGGGATGGGCTGACAATGGGCACAGAGGGCTGGAGACAGACAGTGATGTAGGAGTCTCTGAGAGAGGCTGACACTGGGCACAGAGGGCTGGAGACAGACAGTGATTCAGGAGTCTCTGGGACGGGCTGACAATGGGCACAGAGGGCTGGAGACAGACAGTGATGTAGGAGTCTCTGAGAGAGGCTGACACTGGGCACAGAGGGCTGGAGACAGACAGTGATTCAGGAGTCTCTGGGACGGGCTGACAATGGGCACAAAGGGCTGGAGACAGTTAGTGATGCAGGAGTCTCTGGGACAGGCTGACAATGGGCACAGAGGGCTGGAGACAGATAGTGATGCAGGAGTCTCTGGGACAGGCTGACAATGGGCACAGAGGGCTGGAGACAGTGAGGCTGACACTGGGCATAGAGGGCTGGAGACAGACAGTGATGCAGGAGTCTCTGGGACAGGCTGACACTGGGCACAGAGGGCTGGAGACAGACAGTGATGTAGGAGTCTCTGAGAGAGGCTGACACTGGGCACAGAGGGCTGGAGACAGACAGTGATGCAGGAGTCTCTGGGACAGGCTGACACTGGGCACAGAGGGCTGGAGACAGACAGTGAGGCTGACACTGGGCACAGAGGGCTGGAGACAGACAGTGAGGCTGACACTGGGCACAGAGGGCTGGAGACAGACAGTGATGCAGGAGTCTCTGAGAGAGGCTGACACTGGGCACAGAGGGCTGGAGACAGACAGTGATCTAGGAGTCTCTGAGAGAGGCTGACACTGGGCATAGAGGGCTGGAGACAGACAGTGATTCAGGAATCTCTGAGAGAGGCTGACACTGGGCATAGAGGGCTGGAGACAGACAGTGATCTAGGAGTCTCTGAGAGAGGCTGACACTCGGCACAGAGTGCTGGAGACAGTGATGCAGGAGTCTCTGGGACAGGCTGACATTGGGCACAGAGGGCTGGAGACAGACAGATAGTGATACAGGAGTCTCTGGGACAAGCTCACATTGGGCACAGAGGGCTGGAGACAGACAGACAGTGATGCAGGAGTCTCTGGGACAGGCTGCCACTGGGCACAGAGGGCTGGAGACAGACAGATAGTGATGCAGGAGTCTCTGGGACAGGCTGACACTGGGCACAGAGGGCTGGAGACAGTGATGCAGGAGTCTCTGGGACAGGGTGACACTCGGCACAGAGGGCTGGAGACAGACAGACAGTGATGCAGGAGTCTCTGGGACAGGCTGACAATGGGCACAGAGGGCTGGAGACAGACAGATAGTGATGCAGGAGTCTCTGGGACAGGCTGACACTGGGCACAGAGGGCTGGAGACAGACAGTGATTCAGGAGTCTCTGGGACAGGCTGACAATGGGCACAGAGGGCTGGAGACAGTGAGGCTGACACTGGGCATAGAGGGCTAGAGACAGACAGTGATGCAGGAGTCTCTGGGACAGGCTGACACTGGGCACAGAGGACTGGAGACAGACAGTGAGGCTGACAATGGGCACAGAGGGCTGGAGACAGTGATGCAGGAGTCTCTGGGACGGGCTGACACTGGGCACAGAGGGCTGGAGACAGACAGTGATTCAGGAGTCTCTGGGACGGGCTGACAATGGGCACAGAGGGCTGGAGACAGTTAGTGATGCAGGAGTCTCTGGGACAGGCTGACAATGGGCACAGAGGGCTGGAGACAGATAGTGATGCAGGAATCTCTGGGACAGGCTGACAATGGGCACAGAGGGCTGGAGACAGACAGAGATGCAGGAGTCTCTGGGACAGGCTGACACTGGGCACAGAGGGCTGGAGACAGACAGTGATGTAGGAGTCTCTGAGAGAGGCTGACACTGGGCACAGAGGGCTGGAGACAGACAGTGATGTAGGAGTCTCTGAGAGAGGCTGACACTGGGCACAGAGGGCTGGAGACAGTTAGTGATGCAGGAGTCTCTGGGACAGGCTGACAATGGGCACAGAGGGCTGGAGACAGACAGTGAGGCTGACAATGGGCACAGAGGGCTGGAGACAGACAGTGATGTAGGAGTCTCTGAGAGAGGCTGACACTGGGCACAGAGGGCTGGAGACAGACAGTGATGTAGGAGTCTCTGAGAGAGGCTGACACTGGGCACAGAGGGCTGGAGACAGTTAGTGATGCAGGAGTCTCTGGGACAGGCTGACAATGGGCACAGAGGGCTGGAGACAGACAGTGAGGCTGACAATGGGCACAGAGGGCTGGAGACAGTGATGCAGGAGTCTCTGGGACAGGCTGACAATGGGCACAGACGGCTGGAGACAGTGATGCAGGAGTCTCTGGGACAGGCTGACACTGGGCACAGAGGGCTGGAGACAGATAGTAATGCAGGAGTCTCTGGGACAGGCTGACACTGGGCACAGAGGGCTGGAGACAGACAGTGAGGCTGACAATGGGCACAGAGGGCTGGAGACAGTGATGCAGGAGTCTCTGGGACAGGCTGACACTGGGCACAGAGGGCTGGAGACAGATAGTAATGCAGGAGTCTCTGGGACAGGCTGACAATGGGCACAGAGGGCTGGAGACAGACAGTGAGGCTGACAATGGGCACAGAGGGCTGGAGACAGTTAGTGATGCAGGAGTCTCTGGGACAGGCTGACAATGGGCACAGACGGCTGGAGACAGTGATGCAGGAGTCTCTGGGACAGGCTGACAATGGGCACAGAGGGCTGGAGACAGTTAGTGATGCAGGAGTCTCTGGGACAGGCTGACAATGGGCACAGAGGGCACAGAGGGCTGGAGACAGACAGTGAGGCTGACACTGGGCATAGAGGGCTGGAGACAGACAGTGATGCAGGAGTCTCTGGGACAGGCTGACAATGGGCACAGAGGGCTGAAGACAGACAGACAGTGATGCAGGAGTCTCTGGGACAGGCTGACACTGGGCACAGAGGGCTGGAGACAGACAGTGATGCAGGAGTCTCTGGGACAGGCTGACACTGGGCCCAGAGGGCTGGAGACAGACAGATAGTGATGCAGGAGTCTCTGGGACAGGCTGACACTGGGCACAGAGGGCTGGAGACAGACAGATAGTGATGCAGGAGTCTCTGGGACAGGCTGACACTGGGCACAGAGGGCTGGAGACAGTGATTCAGGAGTCTCTGGGACAGGCTGACACTGGGCACAGAGGGCTGGAGACAGACAGATAGTGATGCAGGAGTCTCTGGGACAGGCTGACACTGGGCACAGAGGGCTGGAGACAGTGATTCAGGAGTCTCTGGGACAGGCTGACACTGGGCACAGAGGGCTGGAGACAGACAGTGATGCAGGAGTCTCTGGGACAGGCTGACACTGGGCACAGAGGGCTGGAGACAGACAGATAGTGATGCAGGAGTGAGCCAGGTGGTCTTGCACTGGAACCTGCACCTGTAAAGAACATTGCTGCTCTTGCCATGGAGAGTTTTCCTGATGTGCCAAGTTGGTTGCATTTATTTCCTAAGAGGTGCGCTGGAGATCTCTGCTGTGCAGAAATAACAGGAGTCCGGTTCTGCATTGCACCTGGAAGACACTCTGCAGTGTTTATTTAAAAAAAAAAAAAAATGTTGGTTCTTGTTGAGGCTTTGGCTGATATATTCCAACATCTACATTTGTCACTACCTGCCAGTGCCATATAGAGGAAGGACCTTGTAGCACTGGACACCAAGGCAGGTACTCTGTTATTTATTTACAGATTTTTCTATAGTGCCTATATCAGAGGACTGTACTAGTGGTTAACAAAAGCAAAAGATACAAGCAAACATAAATAACAAAGTAAATTCAAGTTTATTTATTTATTTATTTATTTATATTCTTTTTTATACCGAAATATAGCATAGTGCCTTCATTCCGGTTTACAGTGTAACAACAAATTCATACAATGAACAGTTATAAAATTATAAATATAACATCAAACAAAAGATAGAATATATATATATATATAATATCTCAGCAAAAGCAGATTATAACATGTTAGAATGAAGGTGGTTGTGAAAGGTATATATAGATCATATTCTGCGTATGATTGTCTAAACAACCATGTTTTTAGTTCTTTTTTGAAGTTTTTGGGATCTTTGATGGAGCTTAGGTATCCTGGGATAGAGTTCCATTCTTTTGGTCCAGCTATAGAGAAGGCTCTATGTCTCGTAGAGGATAGTTTTGCAGAGGAGAGAGGAGGAATGAATAGTTGTAATTTGTCAGAAGATCTTGAAGAGCGGGGTGATTTGTGAATTGTAATCATGTTGTCCAGGGATGAGTTGTTGTCTTTGAAAATTTCGTTATGTAGGATGGTTAAGGATTTGTATCTTATTCTCTGTGAAATAGGTAACCAGTGAAGGTTTTTTAGGGTTGGAGTGATGTGATCAAACTTCTTTTTTCCGGTTAGTACTCGTGCAGCAGCATTTTGAAGTAATTGTAGTGGTTTTAGGGAGGATTTTGGAAGTCCTAAGAAAATTGCGTTGCAATAATCCAGACTTGAGAAAATGAGGGTCTGAAGAATTGTTCTGAAGTCATTTGGGTATAGTCGTGGTTTGAGATGTTTTAGTATCTGGAGTTTATGAAAGCCTTCTCTTGTTTTTATGGCAATGCAATTCTTAAGGCTCAGGTTATAATCAATCCAAATGCCAAGATCCTTTATTGGATTTTTCATTTGTATTTTGGAGTTGTCAATTTGGATGTATGGAATTTGAGAGGTTTGAACATGTTAAAACATGAGATAAAGAATAAAAAACAAACACATGAGACCCTGTTCTGGATTTTACATCCATGCCTGACATTTGTGATCCTGTAGCCTGGCCCACATAGGGTACTCTCCTGTATGTGCCCTTCACTTGTTTCTGTCACTGGACTTATGACCCTGCTCTTATGATACTGGATCCACATTTTGTGTCATCAGATAACACTGTTTTGGAAATTATCCTTAGAGTATTGCTTGGCAGAAACTGCCACTGACGAATGTGTCTCTATGCTTTTTTCAGAGGCCAGTAAGATGATGCTTCCAACATGTGGGACTGCTTATCTTCAGAAAACTTTGTGTTGATCTGTTAGAAAGTATCAACCTACATAGACTCAGCTTTTCTCTAGGTCTAGGACTAATAATATGTGGCTAGCAGAGGTCTATAGATGAGTACAAAGTGCAGCTGGGAACGGTGGTTTTCTATATGCAGAGATGTATATGCTAATTGTTAATTGCGATTGTGGTGGGGGAAAAAATTCACTTTTTTCCTGTGGCGTTGTCAGTGATGAAAGGATGAATCTGCAGGCAGTACTGATATGGTCTCAGAAGATCAGGGACTATGAAAGATTTTTAGTAAACCTAAATTTCAATAAAATTAATCATACTGTGCAAAGAATCACTTCACTTTTCATAAAAGCTGTGAAAAAAAAAGACGACGTCTATCTTTACACAAGTTGCCTCCATCACCCTGAAGGTTTGGGCACAGTTTTTCCCTACTGTTGTTCTCTCACCTAGTAAGTGCAATGCCAGCCCCCTGTGAGGCACAAGAATGCATTTCATTCAATGTGTAAAAGTGTTATATTATAGAAACATAGAGACGTAGAAATGACGGCAGAAGAAGACCAAATGGCCCATCCAGTCTGCCCAGTGTAAAAAGGCTGACCCCCCCCCTGACTAACTGACCCCATAAAGACCAACTCTAAAAGGTCATAAAAGTAAGAGGTTTATTTATGGAGGAAGGCAGGGTTCCTCCAGGAGCAGAAGCAACACAAAACAAGTGGTATATCTGAGCCTGCTCAAAGATCTGACGTGTGTGCTCAGCAATTTAAGGTTTTCATTCAGCCAATGAACAGACATCACCAAATGCCCACCCATTACTTTATAGCCAATCAATAAATTTTAGCATGTGTGTGGGTCCTGTTACTATGGGCAGGAGCCTCTTGTTATTATTAGCAGAGAATAAGACCAAGTTAACTTTCGTTCTCCCAGGAATGTTGTCATCTGTGCTGGCTGGTTCTCTGGTAAGTTTAGTTTTCATAGTGCTAGTGTCACATGTGCAGGATATATGCAATTTACTATTATTACACCAGCAAGCTTTCGCATTTTTTTTCTCATATACTTATGTTACTCTTGGCTCTTAGTAACCTTTTTTATTCTATTTCCCTTCCACCCCTGCCATTAATGTAGAGAGCGGTGTTGGAACTGCATCTAAGTGAAATAACTTAATTAGTTAGGGGTATTAACCACCGCAATAAGCAAGCTACAGCCATGCTTATCTGTTTATCCAGACTATGTAATTCAGTCCTTGTTGGTTGTTGCCTGAATATAGATCCACGTTTCTTCATTCCCCCATGCCTTGAAGCAGAGAGCTATGCTGGATATGCGTGAAGTGTCAGACTTTCTCCCCTGCCATTGAAGCAGAGAGCTATGCTGGATATGCATGAAGTGTCAGACTTTCTCCCCTGCCATTGAAGCAGAGAGCTATGCTTTATATGCATTGAAAGTGAAGTATCAGGCTTATGTGGTTTGGGGTAGTAACCGCCGTAACAAGCAAGCTACTCCCCGCTTTTTTGTGAATGCAAATCCTTATTTCCACATTTCCTCATTGCCGCTGAAGCTTAGAGCAATGGTGGAGTTGCATTAACCGTGTGTATGTTTATTGAATAAGGGTATTATCACCAGGTAGTAGCAGTCGTTCCCGTGAGCCACCCACTCTTCATTTAACATCCTATACAATTTATGGATCCACAGTGTTTATCCCACCCCCTTTGAAGTCCTTTACAGTTTTGGTCTTCACCACTTTCTCCGGAAGGTCATTCCAGGCATCCACCACCCTCTCCATGAAGAAATACTTCCTGAGTCTTCCTCCCTGGAGTTTTAAATCATGACCCCTGGTTCGGCTGATTTGTTTCCAACGGAAAAGGTTTGTCATTTTCTTTGGATCATTAAAACCTTTCAAGTATCTGAAAGTCTGTATCATATCACCTCTGCTCCTCCTTTCGTCCAGGGTGTACATATTTAGATTCTTCAATCTCTCCTCATAAGTCATTCGATGAAGACCATGCACCTTTTTGGTCGCCCATCTCTGGACCGCCTCCATCCTGTCTCTGTCTCAGTTGTGAGCGCAGTACTCCAGGTGAAGCCTAACCAAGGACCTGTACAAGGGGATCATCACTTCCCTTTTCTTATTCGATATTCCTCTCTCTATGCAGCCCAGCATTCTTCTGGCTTTAGCTATCGCCTTGTCACATAGTGTCTAACGATCTGAAGTCGGCGAAACAATCACCCCAAGGTCTCTCTCCTGCTCCGTGCACATCAGCCCTTCATCCCCCATCGAATACAGTTCTTCCGGATTTCCACACCCCATATGCATGACTCTGCACTTCTTGGCATTGAATCTCAGCTGCCATATCTTCGACCACTCTTCCAGCTTCTTTAAATCTCGTCTCATTCTCTCCACTCTGTTGCAGATCTTAGTGTCTTCCGCAAACAAACAAACAAACCTTACCTTCCATCCCGTCCGCTATGTCGCTCACATAGATATTGAACAGGACCAGTCCCAACACCGATCCTTGCGGCACTATGCTTAACACCGCTCTCTCTTCAGAGTAAGTTCCATTTATCATCACACATTGTCTTCTGTACATCAACCAGTTTGCAATCCAGGCCACCACCACCTTGGCACTCACTCCTAAACTTCTCATTCCATTTGTACTACTCTTCGATGTGACAATGCCAGGATGTCTGCCTGATAGCTGTTAAGTGGAAGGTGAGGTAGGACCCTCTGTTCCGGACGAACCAGAAAAACAAACTCCGGCTTGTCCCTCAGTTTCCTGAGGGAAAAGTAGAATACAACTGGTGGTCGTGATACTCCTTGACCAACCATGGCGGACTGCGCAGGTGGTAGAACTCGTTGAAAAAAAAAAGGGGGCTTGGCTGTAGTATGCCCGTCTCCTTGGTGTGTAGTTCTTTTTTTTTTTTTTTTTTTGTAACAGCGACGCATTGCTATGATGCAATAATGGCAGGGTCTTAACGGGCACACAGTGCTTGCGCGCTCTTGTTCTGCGCTGAGAGTCGTGTGTGCTGCACGCATCAAATTTTTTTTTAAATTATTTTATTTTATTTTTTGAGTACTTGGTGTCTCCTGGCGCACTGAGATTATAGCCCAAGCAGCATCTCCTTTAAATTAGTTGTATTGATTTCCTGGCCAAAAACTAATCCGCTGGCGAGCCCGCACTCGTGTCAATGCATCGGCATGCTTGTGACCACGTCTATGTGGTGGTTCATTGGTAGCGGCGTCAGTTTGTTGGTGTGTGGTGGCCGCATTGATGCGTCTGTGCTTCGGCGTCCTGCTCGGATGTCTCTGTGATTCGGCGTCATTCATGGACGACCAGGTTCTTCGGCGCCGTGTCGATGTTCTAGTGCTTTGGCGCCCTGCATGGACATCTGGGCTACGTAGACATCTCGGCGCTTCAGCACCCTGCGTCGGCGCCCTGCATGGACGTCCTAGTGCTTTGGCGCCCTGTGGCGACGTCTGGGCATTGTCGATGTCCCTGGTGCTTCGGCGCCCTGCGTAGACATCCGGCGCCCTGTGTCGATTCCTAGGCCGGGTAGACTCATCGAAGCCCGCTTAGATGTCTGGGTGGTAGGGTATCCACGTCGAAGCTTCTGCGCCCGTATCCGTTTTGGCATCAGCATCTAGGATTCAGCGCGAGTAGCCCGCGGGTTTTGGCGCCATTAACTTGGTAGGGTCGGCTTGAAAATATCAAGTCGCCGCTACTCAGCCCACAACTGTTGTTTTGCCCTTCCCCCAGTCTCTACTCAGTACCAGCTCAGGTATACCGGGGGGTCAGAGAAGATCAGGCAGGTTAGAAGTTGTCAGAGGGGGAGGGGCGCCCCGAGATGTTAGAGAAGATTTCGTAAGGGCAAGCTGTTGATGAAGAATTTTCCTTTGAATTTAGCTGAATTATTGTTTTCCATTCTTTCCTCTTCTTTCTCGCTTTTTTTTTTTTAACAGTTGAAGAGAGAAGTGGAGAGCTCCGTGCATACCGTTGCGCAGAAAAAAACAGACCGAGGAGCCTGAGGTAATCCTGTTAGGTTACAGAGGGGAGGGAGCTCCTGGCTAAAAGATTTTACTAGACTTTGAGAGCTCCGCCACCTAGTGGCACGGAGGATGTACCCCATACAGCATGGCTAATTCAGCTGCTTATCTACATGAAAACTGAAGTTTCTTTACTCTTCACAGGGACTCGATGATGTTTGGGGAACTCATAACCCCAACAGTTGGGAATATATTTTTTTTTCCAAAAGTACATGACTCACATACCCAGCTGGATTATTAGTTATACATTCACTATGAATCAATCGGACACTGGTCAAAAGTACTGGAGGCTAAATGATTCTTTATTGAAGGATGTACATTAATATGAAAAGAAAGAGGAATATTTTCAATTCAACGATAGATGATGTCTCAATACAAGTGGTCTGGGATTGTCTCAAAGTGGTACTGAGAGGCAAATTAATTTCCTGGGCGGCAGCTAAAAAGAAAAAGAAATAGGAAGAGAAAAATAAGTTGGAATCCAATATAAATACATTAGCACAACTGCACAAAGTAACAAGGCATGCACAGACATTGCAGGAACTGAGACTGAAAGGTCTAAATTATAGGCTCTTTTAACTGAAAAGGAGCTATATAAATTGGATATTACCAAACAAACCTATTTTGAATTAGGCAACAAGGCCAGCAAATTATTGGCATGGAAACTGAAATCCAGACAGGTTCAGAACCACATAATGAAAGTTAAAGCTGATTTAATCAGAGACCATTTTGTATAGTTGTATTCAGAATTATATGCACAGGAAAGTTCAATATTAGAGGCTGATATAGAGCAATATCTTCACCCCATTGAATTATTGGTAGTGCCTTGGGACACTGCATTAAAATTAGATCAGGATAGATAGGGGTGCCTTATGTCTCCTCTGTTTGATTTGGCGGTGGAGCCCTCACTGCAAGCTATTAGGCAATCTACAAACAGTGAGGGGTTCTCATTTTATAATGTATGTAAATGACACCTTAATAGATCTGACCAACTTGTCTACATTTTTGCCTGCGCTGATAGCTCTTCTTGTTAGAGGGGCTAAATAGAAGCTTTAGGGAGTCTGAGGAGGGATTCAAGTATTTGGGCATCTGGGCCTCTAAGAATTACGCAAAGTTGTAAAAAGAAAACTATACTTCAATATTTCAGAAGATAAAGGTGGACTTACAGAGCTGGTCCTCGGTTGGGTCAATCTGATAAAGATGGCTATTTTGCCAAAACTGATCTATCCTGTTATGCATCTGCCTTGTGATGTGCCTATGAGAGCTTTGCAGGTTCTCCGAGGAGAGGTATCACATTTTATCTGGAAGGGTAAGCCTCTGCACTTAAATATGATGCAATGGTTAACTCAAGAGAGATGGAAGGCTTCAGGTTACCACATTTTTCATGATACTACTGGGCCTGCAGAATTGTCTGTCTGTGAACTTGGTTGGGGACTGACCCTCTGGAGTCATGAAGTGGGCGGGGGGGGGGGATTGCGGGCATATGCAGTCTACAGGTAATATCTGTCGGCACAGTGTACGGGTACATCCGATTGTAGCCCACACACTTCGGGTATGGAGATCAATTAAATTGAATAGTACAGGATTAGCTGTCTCGAGGTCTTATATGTCCCTCTGTCACGAACTCCTGATTTGTCTAAACATACTTTCTCCCCAGATATAGAGAAATGGGAAGGAGGGAGGGCTCAGATTTCCAGCGCAGTTAATTGAGGATGATGGATTTAAATCCTTTACTGACTTGATGAGGGAATTTCAGCTGCCCTGCTCTGCCAGATATCTGTATTTACAGCTGAGAAAAGACCTCTCGCAGAACTCAAATTATGAAGAGCTGGAAGAATGTGAGGGTACAGAAGGAGTGCTTTGCTGTAAATCTAGAGCAAGACATCTAATTTCAGTCTTATTCGTTACTATATGATCCAAGTTCTGTGAAGCTGCTATAGCAGCTAAGTTAATTTGGAAATGTAATATTGATCTGAATACTGATCTAGATATAAGAGACTGGAAATCTATATGGAAAGCTGCAAGAAATACCTCTATGTGGTGGGAATGCATTGAAACATAGTTTTGACTAGACATTACTGATTGCATTTCGAGGATATGTAAGCAGTCGTTTACAGTTAATGCTTATTTGTATTTGCTGGGGAGATGGTGAAATAAGGGGGCATAGGAAACTGGTTGGAGATTTGTTACATGCAGCTCAACTAACCACAGCATAGCAATGAAAATGTGCTCCTTCCAGGGAGGAGGGCGTGGCTTTCGAGAAAGATGGCTGCCTGAGCCTGGGCTCTCATCCTCCCCGAGCTATTTTAGCGAAATTGTCACTATATCTACTTGCAGTTCACTTCCCAAGCATTCATAGCAGCTTCTTTACTAATTGCTGATGGCGACGAAGAAAAAAGGACCGGACTTTAGGCAATTTTCCTTTGTGAAATCAACTTCAGAAGATTCAGGGCCTGGAGCAATGGCTGAAGCCATGGAAATGGGTATCTCGGCTACCGAAGAACCAGTGCCTGGTGGCATAATGGAAGGCCAAGAATCGGACTTACCGACTTGGGTGGAATTTCACCAGTGGGCCTGTGATCTGCACCGAGATATGAGCGAAAATAAACAAGAGTTGATTGCATTAATATCTGAAAAGAGGATGTCAGAATTCGGTCGGCGTGTACACAAATGCAACGTCTACCTAGACGCGCATGCAGACAAATGGGACAAGCTGCAATCCATCTGCGGTGGCTTAATGAATGAGAATCATGAGATTTGGGCAAAATCGATGCAATCTTCGTTTCCAGGGGATTCCGGAGACAGATAATTATACGGATTGTCAAGCCGTGGTGAAAAAGTTGTGTACCTTTTTTCTGAGACGGGGCCAAAACTCTGACCAGCAAGATATGTTACCTGCAGTGGAGTTGGAAAGGGCGCACAGATCAATCGGCCCCAAGGTGGGGGAATAAACCCCGGGATATCGTGGCATGCTTTTATCGGTTCCCAATTAAGAAGCAAGTTTTCTCTGAAGCCACAAAACAATCTACATGGATCTGGGAATCTCATACTATTTCAGTGTATACAGATCTCTCACCAGTCAACATAAAAAAAGAGCTGACTTTAAGGAAATCACAGCAATTTTAACGAAGGAAGGGATGCGATATCGATGGCTTTTCCCTTTTGAACTGGCTATGACTATCTGGGGCATTACATCACGAGTGAGTAAAGTTGAGGAAGCGGAGGCCATTTTGGTAGAAGAAGGCTTCATGGCTAAGAAAGTATCTTTGCCGGGCAAACCGACTGTCTCTCAGAAAGATCTTCCTAAATGGCAACGAGTGGGGAAAGGTGGCCGGAGACTCAGAAGACATTCTGGAGACTCACATTCATCTAAGGACAGTGGAAGGGGCTGACTTACCCAATTATTTGAGTGGGAAGAGACTCTCTTTCTTTAGCCCTTATTTTGCGTACTCTGACAAGGGATATGGGGTGGTAAACATATGATATCAAGTGGAATGCGCAGTTAGATACATCTTTGTTTTTTTTTTTAAGAACAACACTACATCACCGAGTAGGAATTATTGCTTAGTTTGGGGGGGGGGATTGGACCTTTGGGTCAGAATGTTCTCGCCTCCTGCTGTAAAAATAGCTCTGCTATGGAGTAATAGCAATTGGTCGAGGGTGGTGGGTGGGGGTGGGGTAATGGGATGGTTGTGATGGCTGTGATATGTTATAATAGCTTTGATGGTTACTGGAGATGCACAATGGGGATTGGGGAAGATTTATTCATTTTTTTATTATTATTTTATGGTAATGCCTGGGATTGAGGTGCATTGGTTCACAGAAAGATTATGATGGCTAAACTACGTATTGTATCCTTAAATGTTAAAGGGTTGAACATACTTTGTAAAAGACAGCTTCTTAAGTTAGAACTGCTTGAGGCTAGGTCGACTACAGTATTCCTACAAGAAACATTTAAAAAGAAGGTACGAGTACTTGGTAAAGTGGCCTATTTTTCCCCTGCAATTTTTTGCTCCAGTTACCAAGGGAGGAAATATACAGGAGTGGGGATTTGGTTTCATAAAATATTTTAAGGGGGTAATTAAAACTAGCCGGGCAGACCCAAATGGCATATATCTTTTGGTTAAATTTGAACTGGAAGGGAAAATGTATTCCTTATGGAATGTATATGCTCCAAATACAGGACAGGGAGAATTTTTTATGAATCTTAGAACCATGTTAGAAACTGAAAGTGAGGGCTCCTTAAAAATGGCTGGGGACTTTAATTTGACTTTGAACCCAAAATTAGACAACTCGGGGGGGGGACAATCAGAGATCTCAAACATCGTGCTCAACTCCGGAAGCTGTATAGTCTATGGACCTTATAGATGTATGGAGACATCGGTACCTGCTAACACGTAATTATACCTTTTTTTCTAATACACATCAGTCCTATTCCCGGATTGATTTTTTCCTTGTAGATAAAATGGTGGCCCAAAGAGTTTAAAGACTTGAGAATGGTCCAATATCTTGGTCCAACCACGCTCCTATATGGATGGATGTTAATTTATTTATTTAACTGCAGAATGGAAGAAACTGGGAGACACTTTTGGAGGCTTAATAACACCCTTTTAAGAGATGAGAGTTTTGCAGTCAGTTGGCTGATAGTATTAGAGACTATGTTGCCCTGAACGACATCGGGGACATTAATCCCTCTTCCCTTTGGGAAGGACTGAAGGCAGTTATTAGAGGACATCTAATCTGAAGATCTGCCTTCATTCAAAAAGTTAAAACAATGTAAAGGCAAAAGCTGATGAATGATCTTTCGGCTTTAGGTCAGAGGCATAAGCATACATTATCACCCAGAATTTTTAAACAAATGCAATCTGTAAGGGACGAATTAAAGGCCTTAGATATCGATAAAATTGCCTTTCAAATGAATCAGACTAAACAGACTTATTTTGAATGGGGTAATAAGGCAAGTAGACTATTGGCAGGTAAATTAAGAAAGCGCATGTCGTACCATGTAATCACCAAAATTAAGACTGAGTCTGATGAGCTGTTATCTCTCCTGGAAGATATTAAGCAAAGATTCACACAATTTTATGGCGCACTGTATACAGCTGATACCTCTATTGAAATCAGCCAGACTGAAGACTATCTAAACTCTCTTGACCTTCCCAATATAGGGGAAGAGGAAAAGGAATTTTTTGACACAAATATCGGCAGCGGAGGTTTTTCAGGTTATTAAAGATTTAAAAGTTAACATATCCCCAGGTTTAGATGGCTTTACTGCCTTGTTTTATAAAACATTCTCCTCAGAATTGGTGCCAGTAATGTTGAAATGATATAATTCGCTGAGGGTGGGTAATACATTGGTGGTAGAAGCTGGCATTACTATACTGGCAAAGCCTGGCCATGATCCGGCAGTATGTGGCACATATAGGCCCATATCTTTAATAAATGTAGATCTCAAGATCCTGGCTAAAGTTCTGGCAAATAGACTAAATAGGGTTATGGCTAAACTAGTACATCCAGATCAGGTAGGGTTCATTCCGAGAAGGATGGCAGCAGACAACGTGCACAAAATTATAGACTTAATCTGGTGGATTAAAGAATTACGCACACCGGCAGGCCTTCTCACAGTGGACGCCGAAAAGACATTTGATTTGGTACACTGGCCTTTTTTGTTCCGGGTCTTGGAGGGGATGAATTTTGGTCCTTTTTTCCTCCACTAGTTGAGGCAATTATATGATAATCCCATGGCATGTGTAAAAGTGAATGGGTCACATTCCAAGGACTTCCATATTCAACACGGAACTAGGCAGGGGTCCCCCTTATCCCATCTATTATCGCTCTGTTTTTAGAGCCTTTTGTAATATAAATTTGGAAACAAGAGGCGATAAAGGGGGTTAATTTGGGTATCAGGGAATACAAGATCTCCCTTTTTGCTGACATCTTACTTACCCCTAAGGGATCCAATATTCTCTCTGAAAGTGGCTACGACAGCTTTAGACAATTTCAGTAGAGTCTCAGGGTTCAAATTAAACATAGAAAAACCAGAACTGCTGAATCTTACGATGACGGATGATCAAATTTCAAGGGTGCGTGCTGGGTTTTCATTTAAATGGGCTACACAAAGTATTAAATATTTAGGGGTCAGACTTAGTAATTGTTTGGAAAATGTATTTACCCTCAATTATAAACCCCTGGCGAAATCCATCTATAAGGACTTAAGAGGCTTGGTCTGAGCTCTCTTTATCATGGTTTGGTAGAATTGCTTCAGTTAAAATGAACGTTTACATAAGAACATAAGAAATTGCCATGCTGGGTCAGACCAAGGGTCCATCAAGCCCAGCATCCTGTTTCCAACAGAGGCCAATCCAGGCCGCAAGAACCTGGCAATTACCCAAACACTAAGAAGAGCCCATGCTACTGATGCAATTAATAGCAGTGGCTATTCCCTAAGTAAAATTGATTAATAGCCATTAATGGACTTCTCCTCCAAGAACTTATCCAAACCTTTTTTGAACCCAGCTACACTAACTGCACTAACCACATCCTCTGGCAACAAATTCCAGAGCTTTATTGTGCGTTGAGTGAAAAAGAACTTTCTCCGATTAGTCTTAAATGTGCTACTTGCTAACTTCATGGAATGCCCCCTAGTCCTTCTATTATTCAAAAGTGTAAATAACCTAGATTTGGGCATTTTTTTTCAATCAATCCCGATATTCATTTCTTCCAAAACTTTGCAGAATTGGCAAAGGCGTATTTTTTCATTCATTTGGAAATGTAGACCTCTCAGGGTGGGTAGGAAAATCATGTTCCTTCCAAAATTGCAGGGTGGATTATTTATTTATTTATTTATTTAAATTTCTTATATACCGGCATTCGCGATGGGAGTCGCATCATGCCGGTTTACAAATAACAAGGTGTGACAACAGAATAAATACTTAATAGGTGGTACCAGCTTAATAGGTGGTACCAGCCCAGTAAAGGGCAATATTAGATTGGAATAGGAATGGAGAACAAAAATTATGGGTACTGATAGAGCAATCAATGATGGGGGCTATGCCTCTCTGGGCTTGATCTTGGCAACCCCGGCCACGTGGTTGAGATTTTCTTTGCTTCCTCCAACCACAGGTCTTACCCTGCGGTTGTGGAGACATTGGAAATTCATAATAGGGGGAAATCGTAGAACTTTTTCAGTTCGGCTATTAACTATAATATATCCTTTCCTGCAGGGATATCAATTTACCATTTTAGACACTGGACAGTCCAGGGATTAACACAGTTGGGTAAGGTGTGGAGTGGCCAGCGACTGTTAACCTTTCAGGAGATTCAAGATAAATATCAAATGGGGGCAGGAGAATACTTACAACTGCACGCACCATTTTATGGTAAAATAGAGGATACAGAGAGATATAATGCTTGGTAAAACCCAATTTGAAGTATGGTGTGACAATGCTGATAAAATGAAAGGAACAATCTCCAATATTTATACATTTTCAATAAGGAAAGAAGAGGGCGAGCTCCTCTTGCCCAGGCTTGGGAGCAAGATCTGGGGAGAGAATTGCTGGATGAGGAATGGGACCTTATCTTTTTATATACAAAAAGAGAGCTCGATATTGGCTCAGATGTCAGAAAATAGCTATAAGGTTCTAATTAGGTGGTACTTGACTCCAGCGCATATTCAGAAAATATACCCAAGTTCGAATGGTTTGTGTTGGAAAAAGTGGGGGGGGGGGGCAAAGGAACTTTCTTTCACTTGTGCTGGAAATGTCCTCAAGTGTCTTTATTTTGGGGAGATGTATTCCTTTTCATAGAAGGGAACTTGGGTTATCGAATAACTTTTGCTCCAGAAAACGTGTTGCTGAATTTACCCCTGGACATGCCGAAAGATGGCTGGTGGATGTCCCCTCAGGTTCTGATATTGGCAAGATGCGAGTTGGCAAGGGTAATGTTGAGCCAATTGGTTATGAAATGATGAATTCAACCTCCTACTGGTAAATCTGGTTCTGGATATATGGAGTGGCTGCTGTTCTCTGGAAAGATTTCAAAATCCAGATGCTTGGCATGTTTGTGGAGGCGGCTGAGACCTGGGTTGGGCTGTCGAGGATGTGCTCTTTGAGACAGCCTAGCTGTCCGCACGTGAGATGTAGGTGGGTAATATCTGCTTGGGCGATAAAATGGATTTTTAGGGTCCCTCCTGGTGGATCTTCTTGCAGAAAAAGGGGCCTTGGTAGTCACTCTTGATAACTGACACAGGGTTTCATTGAGGTCTTTCAATTGAACCACTGTGTCTTGTAATCTTGTCACTAAATAGACTGTCACCGGTGCATGGTAAATCAGCAAGTCTGTCTTGGATTTCAGGTCTCAAGTCAGATGCTTTCAGCCTGACCCACCTCCTGGCGCTGATCCTGTTGCTGACATTCAAGAAGCTGTCTCAAAGGAGCCATAAGCAGCACGAACTTCATGTTTACCCACCTCTAGACCTTTATGTAATATGACACTGAGACTGTCTTGCTGCTATTGAGGAAGAGAGTCAGCTACTTCTTGAACCTGCTTCCATAGATTTCTTTGGTACAGTTGGTATGCAGCTATTCATGACACTTGAAACATTTTGCGACCTAATATGTCCAGGAATTTTTTATCTTTACCAGGAGGTGTGGAAGAGTGTGGTCGAAGTCTTCTGGATTTCTTTTGTGCAGATTCAACTACCACTGACTGATGGGGCAGTTGTGATTTTTGGAATCCAGCTATGTGTTGGACCAGATATGTTGCATCTGTTCTTTTATTCACTGGCTGAACAGCACAAGGATGTTCCCAGAGACTATGCTGTAGATCTACTAGTACCTCATGTACTGGAATGGTTACGACTTCCTTTGGAGCATCAACAAATTTGAGAACTTCCAATGTTTTGTGTCGTGTCCTCCTCTGTAATAAGATCAAAGGGAATTGTCTGACATCTCCCTAATAAAATTGGCAAAGGAGAGGTCTTCTGGGGGAGATTTTCTCCTTTCCTCCAGAAGAGATGGTTCCGACAAAATATCCTCTGTGGATGTGTCGGTGTCTACATCTTCCCATGTATCAGAAAAAGTCTCTAGTCGAGATCCTGAAGGATGGAAGAAGGCTGGTGCTGTAGGACGTATTGGCACCAATGGATCCTTCGATGGCCTCGATGGATGGCACGGTGGTCAAGAGAAGTACAAAATATCTATTTTTGCTGATGACGTCTTATTCATGGTGACAAAGCCATTTTTAATTCTGCCAATACTAATGAAAGAACCAGAAGTATTTGGTAAGGTTTCTGGCTTTAAGGTCAATATGGGAAAATTGGAAATATTTAGGGGTGAATATTTGCAGGGATTGAAAATGTTTAAGGAGAATTTTGAACCACTAGCAGTAAAGACAGTGAAGGCTCTAGAGCTGTGGTCTCCTCATGCATTATTGTGGCTAGGAAGGATAACAGCATTTAAAATTACATTTTTAACAAGATGGAGTTACCTGTTTTAAGCTCTTCCAATTGCTCTACCAAATGAATGCCAATTAAAAAAACTGAAATTTATGGTCCAGATTTTGGTAGCAGTTATTTTACTTATTTGCACATATTGATATTCTGCATATAGCTACAACATGCTAAGTAGACAACAACATTCAAAGGTAAAACAATTAAAAAAAATAAAACAGAACAAAATCAACTCAAAAAAATAGCTGCACATTAGAGAAGAGAAGATATTCCGACTTTGGACTCTTTCAAGCGTCGTTTGGACAATGGAGGTCATATGGGGAAGTTAACAGCTACATGAAATGAGACAGCCATTTTTCAATCTACTTGGGAACCATATAATTTATGGCGTTCTAATTCTAGCTGAGCAGACATGCGTGGAATGAAGAAATGTAAAACTATTAGTTCACAACACTTCTAAACCTGAGGCCGAAATACACTGAAAAAATAGGTGGGGTATGGGAGGGGCAAAAAGAAAGGGAAAATATAATAGAGTGAATAACTGTTCACTACACATTTTTTTAACCATATGTTACAGCATTATGTAGGGCTACTGTTGGTTTATACGTTCTAACTGTATTCAATAAAAAGTAAATTAATAAAATAAAAAGAAGCCATCCAGGAGTCCTGAAGCACACGCTCTCACCTTTGGTAGGAATGCACTGATGCCGACTTGATGTTGGTTTTAATGTTACTGGGTATTTTACCTGGAGAGACACAAACCCCAAATCATTACTACCCAATATTCTAAAGGAAGACACCATTTCAATCATTATCCATCACCAGACTGACTACACCTCACTAAACTGATCAGATGGCATATTCGGGGATACACCGGACCACATGAGTGACTGTTCTGGAGCATCAGATTAAGGGATGGAATGAATAAAAATGGGTTCTGAGTTATTACTATACTGAATGATGAGATATCACCAAAGTGAACAGGTGTTTATACTAGGCCAGTGCATATGTATATACTGAGACAGAATGTAGTGAACATTTAAGACAAATAGGAGAAAATATTTTTTTACTCAACACATAATTAAACTGTGGAATTCACTGCCAGAGGATGTGATAAAAGCTGTTAGTGTAGCTGGGTTTAAAAAAGGTTTGGACAAGTTCCTGGCGGAAAAATCCATAAACCATTATTAAGGTGGACTTGAGGGAAACCATTGCTTATCCTTGGGATAAGCAGCTTGGAATCTATCGACCTTATGGGATCCTGCCAGGTACTTGTGACTTGTTTGGCCACTGATGGAAACAGGATACTGGACTTCATAGACCTTTGATCTGACCCAGTATGGCAAGTCTTAAGTTTTTAATGTTGTGTGTCTTTACACTGGGGCTATACAGGAATGAACAGGCCTGTCTCTGTATACCAGGGCTCTACTATAATGAATGGACATGTCAGAATACTGGAAGCCTATGTTAAAATAAAAATTATAAATTTAAACAATTTTTAAAAATAAAATTTTTAAGGTAATGTTTCTAAAATTGAGGATCCTTACCTGACATACCTGATGCATGGAACCTTGATTTTTCAGATTTCTTTTAGGCTGATTCTACTACTATTGAATTATGAGGTAACGGAGAATTCTCAAACCCAGGGCAGTTTGTATTCTGTATTTGACAATAATATTAATCCAAAAGCTCTTGTCTGCAATGGGCATCAACAAGTATCTCAACATAAGCACTTGATTCATGTCGTATGCCTTATACTAGAAAATCTTTTTAAGAAAAAACTTACAACTTTATTCTTAATGAATCTAATTTTACTTATCTTAAAGATAACCTGCTCCTGTTACAATCAAGTGCTCAAACGCAAACCCGACATAGGCAAAGTTTCGGCATCGACAGATGCCTTCACCAGGGATCCAGAAAGACACAAGGCACTCGGCACAAAGAGCTCCTGGCTCTCAGGGAACGAGTCTGATCTCTGGAGGCTAGAGTAGCAGACTTGGAGGAGCTGAGGGAGACAGAGAGGTACATTGATGAGACCTTCAGGGACATAGTAGCCAAGTCCCAAATCCAGTCCAGCAGCCCCAGTGCTGCCTTGGATCAGAAAGGTCTCCCAGTAGGAGAACATCACCCTGGGGTAGCAGGAAGTGATCCTGTAGCAAGGACCTGCTCTCCAGGTGATGTATTGTCCTCTCGCACTGAGGACAAGTCTCCCAGGGCTACTGCCCAGGAGGGAAGGGTTAGGCCGGCCATCATAGCTGGTGATTCAATTATTAGAAATGCAGATAGGGTGGCTGGTGGATGTGTGGACCGCCTGGTAACTTTGCCTGCCTGGTGCGAAGGTGGCAGACTTCACGCGTCACCTAGATAGGATTATAGACAGTGCTGGGGAGGAGCCGGCTGTCGTGGTATATGTGGGCACCAACAACATAGGAAAATGTGGGAGAGAGGTTCTGGAAGCCAAATTTAAGATTTTAGGTAGAAAGCTGACATCCAGAACCTCCAGGGTAGCTTTCTCTGAAATGCTCCCTGTTCCACGCGCAGGTCCCCAGAGGCAGGCAGAGCTCCGGAGTCTCAATGCGAGGATGAGACGATGGTGCAAAGAAGAGGGATTCCGTTTTGCAAGGAACTGGGGAAACTTTTGGGGAAGGGGGAGACCTTTCCGAAAGGATAGGGTCCACCTTAACCAGATGAAGAAGACAGTAGAGACGCTGTGTCCGTTCTGAAACGGCAAGGACTCTTGTAATAGCAATTTCATATGCCCCCGAGGAAGCGTGTATTGCGAAACACCGGCCGTGTAGGGCTGCGGTTATCATCTTACAAAGAGACTGCTGGCTATATTTCTCTTATGGATTAGAGTTGATTTTTATGAAAAAGCAAAAAAAAATATGACAAAATATTTCTGAGATTCAATAATAAAAGTTTTTCCTTTTGAAAGTGATGATGAATGATTAGAAGACCGGTTGGGTTCTTGTTTAGAAATTATATATATATATATATTTTTTTTTTTTTTGGTTTCCCTTATTTTTTCCAGATTTCAATTACCCCAATATTGACTGGGTAAATGTGACATCAGGACATGCTAGAGACCTAAAATTCCTGGATATAATAAACGACTTCTTCATGGAGCAATTGGTTCAGGAACCAATGAGAGAGGGAGCTATTTTAGATTTAATTCTTAGTGGAATGCAGGATTTGGTGAGAGGCAACGGTGGTGGGGCCACTTGACAATAGTGATCATAACATGAACAAATTTAAAACTAATAACTGGAAGGGAGATAATAAGTAAATCTACTGCTCTAACACTAAATTTTCAAAAGGGAAACTTTGATAAAATGAGGAAAATAGTTACAAAAAACTGAAAGGTGCAGTTGAAAAGGTTAAAAGTGTTCATCAGGCATGGACATTGTTTAAAAATTCAATCCTAGACGCGCAGTCCAGATGTATTCCACGCATTAAGAAAGATGGAAGGAAGGGAAAACGATTACCGGCATGGTTAAAACGTGAGGCGAAAGAGGCTATTTTAGCCAAAAAAAAATCCATCAAAAATTGGAAGACTGATCCATCTGAAGAAAATAGGAAAAAGCATAAGCATTGTCAAGTTAAGTGTAAAACATTGATAAGACAGGTGAAGAGGCAAAAACTCATAATAAAAACTTTTAAAAATATATCTGAAGCTAGAAACCTGTGAGGGAGTCGATTGGACCGTTAGATGACCAAGGGGTTAAGGGTGTGCTTAGGGAAGATAAGGCCATTGCAGAAAGACTAAATTAATTCTTTGCTTCTGTGTTTACTAATGGGGAAGTTGGAGAGATGCCAGTTCCGGAGATATTTTTCAAGGGTGATGAGTCAGATGAACTGAACCAAATCACTATGAACATGGAAGATGTAGTAGGCCAGATTGACAAACTAAAGAGTAGCAAATCACCTGGACAGATGGTATGTATCCTAGGGTTCTGAAGGAACTAAAAAATGAAATTTCAGATCTATTAGTTAAAATCTGTAACCTATAATTAAAATCATCCATTGTGCCTGAAGACTGGAGGGTGGCCAATGTAACCCCAATATTTAAAAAGGGCTCCAGGGGCGATCCAGGAAACTACAGACCAGTGAGCCTGACGTCAGTGCCGGAAAAATAGTGGAAACTATTCTAAAGATCAAAATCACAGAGCATATAGAAAGGACATGGTTTAATGGAACACAGTCAACATGGATTTACCCAAGGGAAGTATTGCTTCACAAATCTGCTTCATTTTTTTGAAGGGGTTAATAAACATGTGGATAAAGGTGAACCGGTAGATGCGGTGTTTTTGGATTTTCAGAAGGTGTTTGACAAAGTCCCTCAAAGAAACATAGAAATGACGGCAGAAGACGACCAAACGGCCCATCCAGTCTGCCCAGCAAGCTTTCGCACTTTTTTTTTCCCTCTCACATACTTATCTGTTTCTCTTGGCTTTTAGTAACCTTTTTTATTCTATTTCTCTTCCACCCCCACCATTAGTGTAGAGAGCAGTGTAGGAACTGCATTTAAGTGAAATAGCTTAATTAGTTAGGGGTATTAACCACCGCAATAAGCAAGCTAAACCCATGCTTATCTGTTTATCCAGACTATGTAATTCAGTCCTTGTTGGTTGTTGCCTGAATATACATCTACCTTTCTTCATTCCCCTCTGCCGTTGAAGCAGAGAGCCATGCTGGCTATGCATTGAAAGTGAAGTATCAGTCTTGCTCCCCTGCCGTTGAAGCAGAGGGCTATGCTAGATATACGTGAAGTGTCAAACTTTCTCCCCTGCCGTTGAAGCAGAGAGCTATGCTGGATATGCATTGAAAGTGAAGTGTCAGGCTTATTTAGTTTGGGGTAGTAACCGTCATAACAAGCAAGCTACTCCCTGCTTTTTTGTGAATGCAAATCCTTTTTTCCACATATCCTCATTGTCGCTGAAGCTTAGAGCAATGTTGGAGTTGCATTAACCGTGTGTACGTTTATTGAGTAAGGGTATTATCACCAGGTAGTAGCCATCATTCCCGTGAGCCACCCACTCTTCATTCACATCCTCTAGACTTTATGGATCCACAGTGTTTATCCCACACCCCTTTGAAGTCCTTTACAGTTTTGGTCTTCACCACTTCCTCCGGAAGGTCATTCTAGGCATCCACCACCCTCTCCGTGAAGAAATACTTCCTGACATTGGTTCTGAGACTTTCTCCCTGGAGTTTTAAATCGTGACCCCTGGTTCTGCTGATTATTTTCCAATGGAAAAGGTTTGTCTCTATCTTTGGATCATTAAAGCCTTTCAAGTATCTAAAAGTTCGTATCATATCACCTCTGCTGCTCCTTTCCTCCAGGGTGTACATATTTAGATTCTTCAATCTCTCCTCATAAGTCATTCGATGAAGACCATCCACCTCTTTGGTCGCCCTTCTCTGGACCGCCTCCATCCTGTCTCTATCTCTTTGGAGATAGAGTCTCCAGAACTGAGCGCAGTACTCCAGGTGAGGCCTCACCAAGGACCTGTACAAGGGGATCATCACTTCCCTTTTCTTACTCTATATTCCTCTCTCTATGCAGCCCAGCATTCTTCTGGCTTTAGCTATCGCCTTGTCACATTGTTTCGCCGACTTCAGATCGTTAAGACACTATCACCCCAAGGTCTCTCTGCTCCGTGCATATCAGCCCTTCACCCCCCATCGAATACAGTTCTTCCGGATTTCCACACCCCATGTGCATGACTCTGCACTTCTTAGCATTGAATCTCAGCTGCCATATCCTCGACAACTCTTCCAGCTTCTTAAAATCCTGTCTCATTCTCTCCACTCCTTCCGGCGTGTTCACTCTGTTGCAGATCTTAGTGTCATCCGCAAACAGACAAACCTTACCTTCTGTCCACTATGTCGCTCACACAGATATTGAACAGGACCGGTCCCAACACTGATCCTTCGGCATTCCGCTTAACACCGCTCTCTCTTCAGAGTAGTTCCATTTATCATCACACATTGTCTTCTGTCCGTCAACCAGTTTGCAATCCGGGCCCCCGTTGTGTGCAAATCTATCTTATGCATATTCATTGTGAATAACCTGAAAACCTGGGCTGTTTGTGGCTCTCGAGGACCGGAGTTGGCCATTAAAAATGAGAAGGATATGGTCTGACCATGGTATCTCTTCAACAGTTATGCCAGATTCTCCAAGAACCAAGTGAGTGATTCAAGAAAAACAAATCCAGAGTATGCCCATGTTTAAGAGTAGGGGAAGAACTAACTGATCCCAACCGAAGTCAGACATACAATCAATGAATGTCTCAAGCTGGAGATAAGGATAATTTGTTAATATGGAGATTGAAATCTCCTACAATTACAGTTGAACCCAAGTTTATACTAGGGCTAGAAAAAAGCTCCATCAAGGGAGATGAATTATGGGCAAGCAAACTTGCATGACAATACACTAAACAGTTGTTAATAGAGGTGGAGGAAAGTAGCATAACCCCATAAGGTAGTGCAAAATCAATCTTTTGTAGGGAAAACTGTAATTTTTTTTTAAAGGGTAGAAATCCCTTGTGTGTCAGGGAAGACTACAGTGATTGGGGTATACTACCGTCCACCTGGTCAAGATGGTGAGATGGACAGTGAAATGCTAAGAGAAATTAGGGAAGCTAACCAAATTAGTAGTGCAGTAGTAATAATGGGAGACTTCAATTACCCCAATATAGACTGGGTAAATGTATCATCGGGTCACGCTAGAGAGATAACGTTCCTGGATGGAATAAATGATAGCTTTATGGAGCAATTGGTTCAGGAACCGACGAGAGAGGGAGCAATTTTAGATCTAATTCTCAGTGGAGCACAGGACTTGGTGAGAGAGGTAACGGTGGTGGGGCCGCTTGGCAATAGTGATCATAATATGATCAAATTTGATTTAATGACTGGAAAAGGAACAGTGTGCAAATCCAAGGCTCTCGTGCTAAACTTTCAAAAGGGAAACTTTGATAAAATGAGAAAAATTGTTAGAAAAAAACTGAAAGGAGCAGCTACAAAAGTAAAAAATGTCCAAGAGGCGTGGTCATTGTTAAAAAATACCATTCAAGAAGCACAGTCCAGATGTATTCCACACATTAAGAAAGGTGGAAAGAAGGCAAAACGATTACCGGCATGGTTAAAAGGGGAGGTGAAAGAAGCTATTTAGCAAAAAGATCTTCATTCAAAAATTGGAAGAAGGATCCAACAGAAGAAAATAGGATAAAGCATAAACATTGGCAAGTTAAATGTAAGACATTGATAAGACAGGCTAAGAGAGAATTTGAAAAGAAGTTGGCTGTAGAGGCAAAAACTCACAGTAAAAACTTTTTTAAATATATCCGAAGCAGAAAGCCTGTGAGGGAGTCAGTTGGACCGTTAGATGATCAAGGGGTTAAAGGGGCACTTAGAGAAGATAAGGCCATCGCGGAAAGATTAAATGATTTCTTTGCTTCGGTGTTTACTGAAGAGGATGTTGGGGAGGTACCCGTAATGGAGAAGGTTTTCATGGGTAATGATTCAGATGGACTGAATCAAATCACGGTGAACCTAGAAGATGTGGTAGGCCTGATTGACAAACTGAAGAGTAGTAAATCACCTGGACCGGATGGTATACACCCCAGAGTTCTGAAGGAACTAAAAAATGAAATTTCAGACCTATTAGTAAAAATTTGTAACTTATCATTAAAATCATCCATTGTACCTGAAGACTGGAGGATAGCAAATGTAACCCCAATATTTAAAAAGGGCTCCAGGGGCGATCCGGGAAACTACAGACCGGTTAGCCTGACTTCAGTGCCAGGAAAAATAGTGGAAAGTGTTCTAAACATCAAAATCACAGAACATATAGAAAGACATGGTTTAATGGAACAAAGTCAGCATGGCTTTATCCAGGGCAAGTCTTGCCTCACAAATCTGCTTCACTTTTTTGAAGGGGTTAATAAACATGTGGATAAAGGTGAACCGGTAGATATAGTATACTTGGATTTTCAGAAGGCGTTTGACAAAGTTCCTCATGAGAGGCTTCTAGGAAAAGTAAAAAGTCAAGGGATAGGTGGCGATGTCCTTTCGTGGATTGCAAACTGGCTAAAAGACAGGAAACAGAGAGTAGGATTAAATGGGCAATTTTCTGAGTGGAAGGGAGTGGACAGTGGAGTGCCTCAGGGATCTGTATTGGGACCCTTACTGTTCAATATATTTATAAATGATCTGGAAAGAAATACGACGAGTGAGATAATCAAATTTGCAGATGACACAAAATTGTTCAGAGTAGTTAAATCACAAGCAGATTGTGATAAATTGCAGGAAGACCTTGTGAGACTGGAAAATTGGGCATCCAAATGGCAGATGAAATTTAATGTGGATAAGTGCAAGGTGATGCATATAGGGAAAAATAACCCATGCTATAATTACACGATGTTGGGTTCCACATTAGGTGCTACAACCCAAGAAAGAGATCTAGGTGTCATAGTGGATAACACATTGAAATCGTCGGTTCAGTGTGCTGCGGCAGTCAAAAAAGCAAACAGAATGTTGGGAATTATTAGAAAAGGAATGATGAATAAAACGGAAAATGTCATAATGCCTCTGTATCGCTCCATGGTGAGACCGCACCTTGAATACTGTGTACAATTCTGGTCGCCGCATCTCAAAAAAGATATAATTGCGATGGAGAAGGTACAGAGAAGGGCTACCAAAATGATAAGGGGAATGGAACAACTCCCCTATGAGGAAAGACTAAAGAGGTTAGGACTTTTCAGCTTGGAGAAGAGACGACTGAGGGGGGATATGATAGAGGTGTTTAAAATCATGAGAGGTCTAGAATGGGTAGATGTGAATCAGTTATTTACTCTTTCGGATAGTAGAAAGACTAGGGGACACTCCATGAAGTTAGCATGGGGCACATTTAAAACTAATCGGAGAAAGTTCTTTTTTACTCAACGCACAATTAAACTCTGGAATTTGTTGCCAGAGAATGTGGTTCGTGCAGTTAGTATAGCTGTGTTTAAAAAAGGATTGGATAAGTTCTTGGAGGAGAAGTTCATTACCTGCTATTAAGTTCACTTAGAGAATAGCCACTGCCATTAGCAATGGTTACATGGAATAGACTTAGTTTTTGGGTACTTGCCAGGTTCTTATGGCCTGGATTGGCCACTGTTGGAAACAGGATGCTGGGCTTGATGGACCCTTGGTCTGACCCAGTATGGCATTTTCTTATGTTCTTATGTTCTTAACTGATAAGACCCATGCCTGGCCAAATGAGGCTGAGATAAAACTAAAAATCAGATGGACAAAGCTGGTTCAATAGGACATCAGCAGTATTTAAGAGCCAAGATTCAGTTACAAAAAAGCAATCTAACATTTGACATAGCATATTGAACAAGAAATGAAGCTTAATCTTAATGGACTAGGCATTCACTAAACAAAAATTATAGACAAATTTCTGTTTTAAACATGGTAAGGTCTGGAGAAGTATGGTAAACATTCCTTAACCATGATCAAAGGAATAAGGAAGGAATTCAAGTGAAAAGTCTCAATCTGAAAAGGCAATGATGCAAAGTAAAAGAACATGCACAAACACGGGATCCTGCCAAGTGCTTGGGACTGGCAACTGTTGGAAACAGGATGCTGGGCGTTTACTGGACCCTTGGTCTGACCCAGTATGGCAAGTCTTAAGTTCTTATATTAGGCACAAACTACATACAGAGTGTACAAAGGAGCTCCTCTGTACATTGGATGAATAGAGAGCGCACCACAGGGTGCACGCCTACGACGTCCTTTGGGGCTTTAACTCAATATTGTAATGATATCATATTAGGCATAAAGATTGTTGGGAAGCCTTGGAAAACTAGGCCATGTCGTAGAGGAAAGGGCTAGCAGCTAGACTGGAATTGACTGCTGGTACAAAAGCCCAGTATGCTTTTTCAAGCTGTGCTGTATATCCCAAATTCTGGGGTTGTGCTGGAATTTATTTTATTTATTTATAACTTTTTTATACCGAGGTTTGTTACGGTCTCCTTATGGATAGTAGTGGAACCACAGTTAAGACCGCTTACCTTGTGGTTGGAGAGTCGGGAACCAGGGGGTGAGCCAAGAGGTTGATAGATAATCCCGGTCGAGGCAGGCAGCAATCAGTCAGGAACCAAGCAGATAATCCAAATAGGCAGGCAGGCAGGCAAGCAGAGAAGTCCAGTAGGCAGTCCGAATCGGGGCAGGCAGCGATCAATCAGGAACCAAGCAGATAATCCAAATAGGCAGGCAGGCAGGCAAGCAGAGAAGTCCAGTAGGCAGTCCGAATCGGGGCAGGCAGCGATCAATCAGGAACCAAGCAGATAATCCAAATAGGCAGGCAGGCAGGCAAGCAGAGAAGTCCAGTAGGCAGTCCGAATCGGGGCAGGCAGCGATCAATCAGGAACCAAGCAGATAATCCAAATAGGCAGGCAGGCAGGCAAGCAGAGAAGTCCAGTAGGCAGTCCGAATCGGGGTCAAAAGGCAGCGAAAACAGCAGCTAATCCCACACAGAGTCCAAGGAACCAAAGTGGCCGAAGCAGAGAGCTAGAGACACTGCTCTCTTTAAATAACCCTTTTTCCCGCGCAAATGCGCCTCTCCCGGCGTCTGACGTCAGGGGGCGTGGCCAGCCCCCGAATCGCGCGATGCTTCGTGCCCTGTTCTGTGCCGGAGTGCTGGCGCGCCTGACGCAGGGAAATGCCCCGACCACCACCGGGCCGCGGAGAAGAAGCTGCGATGTCCGTCCTGCTGCTCCCCGGATCCTGCCTGATCCTACCCGCGCGCTGCCCTGCTCTAGCCCGCGCGGCCGAGGTAACAGTACCCCCCCCCGGAAGACCCCCCCTCCGCCCCCGGGGGCCAGGCTTGGAGGGAAAGCGAAGATGGAAGGCCCGGAGTAACCGAGGAGCCTGAACATGGGACGAAGGCTCCCAAGTATTCTCCTCAGGTCCAAAGTTCTTCCAGGAAATAAGGTATTGAAGCCGCCCCCGTACGCGTCTGGAGTCTAAGATATCGTGGACTTCGTAGCGGGTGTCATCAGGAAGAATGGAGACAACAGGCTTCCGGGACCGGTGCGGCCAAGTCATGACAGCAGGCTTCAGCAAGGAAACGTGGAAGGCGTTGTGAACCCGCAAGGAGGAGGGCAGGCATAGTCTATAGGTGACCGGATTGAGCCGTTGAGTGATAGGAAAGGGTCCAATGAAACGAGGCGCAAATTTAGCAGATGGTAAACGTAAGCGAAGGTGACGGGTGCTCAACCAGACGAGGTCTCCAGATTGAAGATTGGGGGCCGGACACCGAGTCTTATCAGCCTGAAGCTTCATGGCAGCAGCGTGCTTGGTCAACAAAGCATGCGTCTCAGTCCACAGACGGGCCATAGAGGTAACCGTGGCAGTAACCGCAGGGCAATCGGAGGAGGCGCGGACGGGCAAAGGGAAATTCAGGTGCCGCCCAAACACCAAGAAAAACGGAGAGCGGCCAGCGGCCTGATGAACATGATTGTTGCGGGAGATCTCGGCCCAAACCAACAGGGAAGCCCAATCATCCTGACGGCGATTCACGTAGGCCCGGAGGAATGCCTTTACCGACTGATTGGTGCGCTCGGTAAGGCCGTTAGATTGAGGGTGATAGGCAGAGGAGAAATCAAGCTTCACCCGGAGAAGTTTGCAAAGATCCGTCCAAAACCGCGCCGTAAACTGGACCCCACGGTCAGAAACAATACTAAGGGGAAGGCCATGAAGACGAAAAACATGGTGCAAAAAAAGTTGGGCCAGTTCAGGAGCGGAGGGCAACCCAGGGAGGGGAATGAAATGCGCCATCCGAGAAAAACGATCCACCACAACCCAGATGACCGTATTACCACCGGAGGGTGGGAGGTCGGTAATAAAATCGGTGGCAATATGGGTCCAAGGAGACGTAGGAGGAGGAAGCGGATGCAACAGGCCAAGAGGCCGCCGTCGAGGCGTCTTCTGCGCCGCACAGATGGGACAGGAGTCCACAAAGGCCTTGACGTCCCTCTCCCAATGAGGCCACCAATAATGTCTCGATAGAAGGTCCTTGGAACGGGCAACCCCCGGGTGACCAGCCAAGGGATCAGAGTGACACCATCGGAGAACTTTCGAGCGCAACCGTTTAGGTACAACGGTCTTCCCCAGCGGAACAGTGAAAGTGGCAGCTAACTGGAGTTGAGCGGGATCAATGAGATAGCGGGGGGGATCCGGCGCATCAACAATATCAAAGCTACGGGAAAGAGCGTCGGCGCGGACGTTCTTCTGCGCAGGCCGGAAACGGACCAACAAATGAAACCTGCTAAAAAAAAGTGCCCACCGGGCTTGCCGAGGGTTCAAACGCTGGGCAGTCGCCAAATATTCAAGGTTTTTATGGTCTGTATAGACCGTAACAACATGGCGGGCGCCTTCCAAAAGGTGTCGCCACTCTTCCAAAGCCAATTTTATGGCCAAGAGTTCTCGGTCACCAATAGTATAGTTACGTTCCGCAGGTGTGAATTTTTTAGAAAAGAAGGCACATGTTACCCACTGGTCCTCTGCTGATTTTGGAGGAGAACTGCCCCTACACCAACAGCCGAGGCGTCCACTTCGAGGGTAAAAGGTCTCGCAGGATTGGGACGTAGAAGACATAGATCCTTGGTAAATTCCGTCTTTAAACGTTGAAAAGCTAGGACCGCCTCCTCTGGCCAGCTTTGTATAGGGGCTCCCCTCTTAGTGAGAGCTGTAAGCGGTGCCACTAATGAAGAAAAATGGGGAATAAATTGTCTATAGTAGTTAGAAAACCCTAAAAATCTTTGTAAGGCTTTCAACCCCACCGGTTGAGGCCATTTGAGAATGGCACTGAGTTTGTCAGGGTCCATGGCTAAGCCTTTGTCGGAGACAATATATCCGAGAAAAGGCAGTTGTTGCTTGTGGAAGACACACTTCTCCAACTTGGCAAACAGTTTATGTTCCCGGAGGCGTTGCAAAACTTGGCGAACATGACTAACATGTTGAGGCAGTGACTGAGAAAATATCAATATATCGTCTAAATACACAATGACGTGGGAGTAAAGGATATCACGAAAGATATCATTGATCATGTCCTGAAATACCGCGGGGGCATTACAAAGTCCAAAGGGCATCACTCGATATTCGTAGTGGCCATCATGTGTATTAAACGCGGTTTTCCACTCATCCCCCTCTCGAATTCTTATCAGATTGTAGGCCAATTTGGTAAAAATTTGAGCTCCTTTTATCCGGTCAAACAGTTTGAGCTCCTTTTATCCGGTCAAACAGTTCAGAAATGAGAGGAATTGGATACTTGTTCTTCCTAGTGATGTCATTAAGACCACGGTAGTCAATGCAGGGTCTTAAAGACCCATCCTTCTTTTTAACAAAAAAGAACCCGGCTCCTGCCGGGGAAGTAGAGGGTCGAATAAACCCACGCTCCAGGTTCTCCGCAATATATTGATGTAGCGCCGTTGACTCGGGTTCCGATAAGGTGTAAATTCTTCCCTTGGGTGGAGACTTCCCGGGCAGAAGATCAATGGCACAATCATACGGTCGGTGGGGTGGTAAAGATTCCGCGTGTTGCTTGTTGAAAACATCTTGAAAATCTCGGTATGAGCGTGGAAGTCCATTAGAAAGTTGCGTCGCGTGCAGGGAAAGGTTGCGATAATCCCTAAGGCAGTGTTGGAAGCAAAATGGGCTCCATGTCGCGAGCTGTAGCGAGGCCCAATCTAGGTGAGGCTGATGAATCCGTAACCATGGTAATCCCAATATGATCTGGTTCACGGACAAAGGAAGGACATAGAGCTGGATGTTCTCTTGGTGGAGAACACCGGTGTGAAGCAACAGAGGCTTGGTAATATAAGAGATGTGCATTCCCACCGGCTGCCCCGATACTGAGGTTACTGACAATGGAGTAGATAATGATTCCACCGGAATCCGATATTTCTGCACCAGGCGTTCTTGAATAAAGTTACCCGCCGCCCCGGAGTCTATGAAGGCCTGGAAATGTAATGATTCGTTGTTTATACAGATCGTTGTGGGTACTAATAGTTGAGGAGAGGGAATGGTGGGACCCAGGGAGGCCTCTCCTACCCGACCTAGGTCCGTGAGTTTCCCGGCTTGTTGGGACATTTATTGAGGAAATGTCCAGCTCCGGCGCAGTACAGGCAGAGATTCTTTGCACGTCGGCGATTCCGTTCTTCGGGAGTCAGTCGAAATCTATCTATTTGCATGGGTTCTTCCGTGTCCCCTGAAGCCTGGACAGTTTGCGGAACGACCATAGGTTGCTGAAAGGTAGGAGCCAAACGAAAATTTCTCCGAGTGGCAGCTCGCTCTCGCGTCCGTTCTTGAAAGCGTAAATCCAGTCGAATGGCTAGGCGGATTAACCCTTCCAGGGTTTCTGGGGGATCTCTACCAGCTAATTGGTCCTTTATATTCTCTGCTAGTCCTTGTCGAAAAATGGCTGTGAGGCTCTCCTCTCCCCAAGCAAGTTCGGCTGCCAAAGTGCGAAACTGAATGGCATATTCTCCCACTGATCGATATCCTTGTTTTATCTGGAGTAATTCATTCGCTGCGGAAGATGAACGTCCCGGCTCATCAAAAATCAGACGGAATTCCTTAAGAAACCGATCCAGAGAGTTAAGGATAGGATCGTCTCGTTCCCATAAGGGAGAGGCCCATGCCAATGCGGGACCCTCCAACAAGGACAGGAGGAAGGTGGTCTTGGTCTTATCATTGGGGAAGGAGGCAGGTTGTAGCGAGAACTGCATCCGGCACTGGTTGATGAAGCCTCGACATAAAGCAGCATTTCCATTAAATCGAGGCGGAGGTGGTACCCTGACAGGAGCAGGGGCAGCCGCCACGCTGGGTGCTGTGGCAGCCGGAATGTGGGCTAGAGCATCCATACGTGCAACCAAGCGATCCAGGACCCCTGTGACTTGATCTAGAACCCCCTGTTGTTGTTGAATCTTGTTTGCCATTCCAGGAATGGCTTGTAAGGCGGTCAAATCAACTGGTTCCATGGCTTCGGCCAACTGTTACGGTCTCCTTATGGATAGTAGTGGAACCACAGTTAAGACCGCTTACCTTGTGGTTGGAGAGTCGGGAACCAGGGGGTGAGCCAAGAGGTTGATAGATAATCCCGGTCGAGGCAGGCAGCAATCAGTCAGGAACCAAGCAGATAATCCAAATAGGCAGGCAGGCAGGCAAGCAGAGAAGTCCAGTAGGCAGTCCGAATCGGGGCAGGCAGCGATCAATCAGGAACCAAGCAGATAATCCAAATAGGCAGGCAGGCAGGCAAGCAGAGAAGTCCAGTAGGCAGTCCGAATCGGGGCAGGCAGCGATCAATCAGGAACCAAGCAGATAATCCAAATAGGCAGGCAGGCAGGCAAGCAGAGAAGTCCAGTAGGCAGTCCGAATCGGGGCAGGCAGCGATCAATCAGGAACCAAGCAGATAATCCAAATAGGCAGGCAGGCAGGCAAGCAGAGAAGTCCAGTAGGCAGTCCGAATCGGGGTCAAAAGGCAGCGAAAACAGCAGCTAATCCCACACAGAGTCCAAGGAACCAAAGTGGCCGAAGCAGAGAGCTAGAGACACTGCTCTCTTTAAATAACCCTTTTTCCCGCGCAAATGCGCCTCTCCCGGCGTCTGACGTCAGGGGGCGTGGCCAGCCCCCGAATCGCGCGATGCTTCGTGCCCTGTTCTGTGCCGGAGTGCTGGCGCGCCTGACGCAGGGAAATGCCCCGACCACCACCGGGCCGCGGAGAAGAAGCTGCGATGTCCGTCCTGCTGCTCCCCGGATCCTGCCTGATCCTACCCGCGCGCTGCCCTGCTCTAGCCCGCGCGGCCGAGGTAACAGGTTCAGGTAACAGAGTTACTTATCACTCTGGTTTACATTCCAACAGGCAATAATGACAGTAATATGTCTTACAATGAACAAGGATGAGAACAACTTGGAAAAACATAACTAGGAAAAAAACAATGTGTACAGTTAAAAGGAAAAGGACTTGAGGGATTTCAAGCCGACTGGGGAGGGAAGTTGACTAATGGAGGGGGAGAGGGAGAAAAGTTACTATGGCTGATTAGACATGAACATAGGCCCTGGGTAGGGACAGTCTGTGGAAGAATCTTGAAATTATGGGAAAGCTTGGCCGAACAGCCATGTCTTGAGTCTTTTTTTGAACGTGATTGGGCAATGTACCAGCCTGAGCTCAGGTGGAAGCGAATTCCACTGTTTGGGGCCTGTGGTGGAGGGAGCTCTTTTTCTTATAGATGTTTTGATAGGAGGTGCGTGCAGAGTGCCTCTCTGTGCTAATCTTAGCGGACGGGAGGAAGTGTGAAGTTGAAGAGGAATCCTGAGGTCCAGTGGAGTGTTGTTGTGAATGGCTTTGTGGATGATTGATAAAAGTTTGTAGAGTATTCTAAATTTGACTGGGAGCCAGTGGAGCTTCTTTAGAATTGGAGTTATATGGTCCCTTTTGTTGGACTTTGTGAGAATCCTTGCTGTTGCGTTTTGTAACAACTGGAGAGGCTTTAGGGAGTTGACTGGAAGGCCATGTAGGAGTGAATTACAATAATCTATTTTCGAGAAAATGATAGATTGTAACACTGATCTGAAATCATAGAAATGGAGGAGGGGTCTTAGCCTTTTTAAAACTTGGAGTTTGTAGTAGCACTCTTTTACCGTGTTGTTGATGAAACCTGTGTAGCTCAGTTGATTATCCATGACAACCGCAAGGTTTCCTGCCCGGGGGGAAAAAACTGGGAGCGCTGTAAGGTGTGAGCTGTTTAGTGGAAGGTTGCCGTCCTGAGGGATCAAGAGGAACTCTGTCTTGTCGGCGTTGAGTATCAAGTTGAGGTTTGAAAGGAGGTTATTGAGGTTTGAAAGGAGGTTATTGATGGAGAATAGGCAGGAGTTCCAAAAGAGTACGGTTTTGTGCAGTGAATCTGTAATCGGAATGAGGATTTGGACGTCGTCTGCATATAAGTAATGGGTTAAGCTTTAGCTCAGATAGGAGATGACAAAGCGGGAGAAGGTAGATGTTGAATAAAGTTGGGGATAACGATGAACCTTGAGGGATTCCTAGGGTGGAACCGGTGGAGACTCTTTGCTGTTGATCTTGACTTTGTAGTACCTGTTCTGGAGGAAAGATTCGAACCAGAATATGGAATATATGATCATGTGCATGCATCTACTGAGGCTCTCCTGGAATAAGTGACCATATCTGTGAATCTACTGGGGGTGTCCTAGAATAAGTGACTGTGTGTGTATGTACTGCGGCTGTACTGGAATAAGAGATCAAGTGCGTATGTATCCAGGGGCTGTACTGGAATAAGCAACTGTGTGCGTGTATATACTGGGGCTGTCCTGAAATAAGGACTGTGTGCGTGTATATACTGATGCTGTACTGAAATAAGTGATCGTGTGCGTTATATACCATATATGAGACGGAGAGGAAAAAGTCTGTATGTCCGCTAAGCTACAACTAATCCATAACAATCTCTGAGTGACTGGAAATCAAAAGTTTCCAGGTTTGGAAAGCGAGGAATTGTATTTTCCCGTCGATAGCAGGGCTAAATTAGCCATGCTGTCATGGGATCTGTCAATCAGGTCCGGGAGGCGGAGCTTGTCAAAGCAGAGATTAGAGTTTTGCTCTCTGCGGCTGCGCGTGTGTTCCCGCGCAGAAAAGTAACGGAATCTCCTCAGTCTGTTCTTTCCGCGCGCGGGATTGCACGCGGAGCTGTTCTTCTCAGCATTATGTCAAAATCAGGGTTTAAACCCTGTAATTGCGGCAAGGTAATGTCGGTCACGGATGGCCATGACCGAAGTTACCGATGCCTGGGGCCAGATCACAATCGTGAAGATTATGAGTTTTGTTCAAGGATGTCTCCGAGAGCCCTGAAACAACGGGCCTATAGGCTTCAGGAACTTTTTGCCTCACCGGAACCATCAGAGGCTCATTCATCACCTGGCCCTACTATCTTACCGGCTCCCTCAACAAAGAGGGCATCAGCATGGGATCCTCAGTCCTCCAATCTTGGAGGTAAGGACTTGGCGAGCCTGCAAAGGCCATTGGATTTTAAACAATCCATAGAGTCAGAATTGCCGGCGCAGGAGACAATGGCGACAAAAATCTCGGCACCTAAAACTTCTGCGCCTAAGATGTCTTATGACATAAAACGACTTCCGCGCCTGAAGTATTGGCACACAAGACTGCGGCACACATGGCGCCGATAACTCTTGTGCGCATGGAGCCAAAAAGATATGCGCACAAGTCTAGATCTGCGCACAAAACATTAGAACACCCATCTCATGTAATACATCATGGGTTAAAGCAACGACGTGGACATTCACAGAGATCTTACTCCACCTCGCCATCGATAACCCCACCTCGTTCGGGTACTTCCCTCTCTTCGAGAGCTACTTCGACAGAGTTTACAATAAAACGTAGAAAGCGATCACCGTCTTCACGTAAAAGTCATACAGACTCGTCATCACACTATTATAAGCACTCTCGGCACTCCCACAACAAAAAGTCGGCAAAGAGGAGTGCAACATGGGAAGTAAGCCCTTCGACTTCTAAATCATCTCAAGTGCCTACTTCAAATACTTTCTCCCACAGAGAGATAATACAAGTGGCTTCCTCTAACGCTTCTACAGCTTCAGAGGATTCGATGGACTTAATATATGAAAAGAAACTGAAAGACCATAGAGTATCTAGTACATTACCTCAAACCACTCCAATGCAACCTAAAGCATGTGAGTCACAAGAGCCAGATAATCGTACAATAATGCCCCCCTATCAAAAGAGGCATTTTATCAATTGTCCCAATCAGCAGGATTTTATGAAACACTTCAGTCATCATTTAAAATGTCTAATCTTGCCTCTGTCAGTTCTCTGGAACATAAGACACAGACTGATAGAGAACAGTCGGTGGAGCCTACAACATCTCCCATAGTGAACCAATCAACTTCACCAAATTATAAACAGGATACATCTTTTGATTCTCCTTCACCGCAAACATCCCCATCATCATCTACGGGATTCCCATCGGATCCGCAGGAACAACAGCCGTATTCCCCTCCGGAAGACCTTACATACCCAAAATTTCTGGAAAAATTGGGTACAATACTGCATCTAGAGGTCCAAAAAGAGACAGACCCTAGATCAGAAACCCTTGGTCTCCTAAAGATTTTCGATACGCCAGGAGAACCAACATTTCTTCCACCACAAGTACTCCTACATTCCGTTTTACAGAAATCCTGGGAAACACCTTACACAATCTCAGCAGTTTCCAGAAAGACAGATATAAAATTCCGTATGAGGAAAACATCACCATACTCTATACCACAATTACCTCATGCTTCACTTGTAGTAGAGTCGGCGATGCAAAGATTTAAGAAAACGAAGTCGCATACCCACCAGGCAAAGACAACAAATATTTGGATGAGTTTGGAAGGAAAATATACCATAATTCAATGTTGAATGCCCGAATTATGCACCATCAATTCTACATGGTACAATATCTATATGGTGCATACAAGCTATAAAAGGTATGTTGTCTTCGACTGCGAATCAGATACCTCCGCCTCTTCATGACATAGAAGAGTGTTCTCGACACCTTCTGAGGTCGATCTATGAAGCATATGAAACATCCTCCAGGGCATCTGCAACAGCCATTGCAGCCCGAAGACTAGCATGGTTACGCTCCAGTTCGATACGTGAAGATCTACATGAGAAACTAACAAACCTCCCATGTACAGGAGATAACCTGTTCGGAGAACGATTCCAGGACACAGTAGGTAAAGTGAAGGAGGAAGCTCTAGCAGTACAATCATTAACATCACAACCTCACTATTCGACCACTCGTCGTTATATGGGATCTACTTGTAGGCAATCATATGCCAGGAGACCTTACAGGTCTTACCAATCCTTTCGTACAAGACATACCCTTCTTACCAGCATCCTGCTCCACAACAGAATACCTCCAACCAACATAGAGGTAAAGCACGTAACCAGAGACAGCAGGCACAACAGCAGACTACTGCAGTAAAATAGACTCCATCTTTTTAGTTACCCAGCCACCATCACAGAATCAAACACCACCTGGCAGGATTCATTCTTGCCTGGCAGCTTGGGAGAGGATAACATCCGATCAATGGGTTTTGGAGATAGTACGGCACGGTTACCAACTCCAGTTTGTCACAAAACCCATATTACCTCATCTTTCCACTCAAGATTCACAGCTTCCAACCACAACTGGGCGAGGAAATTGCTTTGCTTCGCAAACAACAAGCAATTCGACAAAGTTCCCTGGGGACCCAGTCAGTAGGATTTTATTCCCCATACTTCCTCATACCCAAGAAGTCGGGTGGCCTTCGTCCCATACTAGACCTAAGGGAATTAAACACATTTCTCACCAAAGAGAAATTCAAGATGTTATCATTGAAATCAATCCTTCCTCTGATTCAAACCAACGATTGGATGTGTTCCATCGATCTGAAGGATGCTTACACACACATTCCAATCCATCCATCCTCGTGGCGTTACCTATGCTTTCGCTACAGGCATCAACACTACCAGTACAAAGTTCTCCCTTTTGGACTATCGGCTGCACCCAGGGTTTTCACCAAATGTATGGTTGTGGTGGTGGCTCATCTCAGATAACAAGGTATAACCATCTTTCCATACCTGGACGATTGGCTCATAATCGCCCCAGCTCCAAACATCTTACTCGATCACCTCCATCGGGTGATACAATGCTTGCAGGAATTAGGATTGGTGATCAATTTTCAGAAATCACACCTACAACCGACACAACACCTACAATTCATAGGAGTATGCCTGGACACCACTTGCAACCGGACATACCTACCAAACCACAGAATATCAAACTTCCGTCACCTTCTACATGGATTGAACCATAGTCAGAGACCTTCAGTGAGACAAGTTTTAGTAGTCCTAGGCCACATGGCGGCAGCTATTTTCATGATTCTCAACACCAGGCTACACATGAGATGCCTGCAATGGGGTTTGAAACGTCAATGGAAACAACACTCGCAACCATTGACACAGAAGGTATCGTTGACCTCCGAGATGAGAAAGGACATAACATGGTGGCTCCTGGACCCCACCCTGTCCAAGGGTGGGGTCCAGGAGCCACCATGCGTTTCGCAAGGCTGGGGTGCACACCTCGAGATTTACGAAACACAAGGGTTATGGACAATCTCGGAGCAAAACCTGCCAATAAATTTATTGGAACTCAGAGCGATTCACAATGCATTACAAGTGTTCCAAGACCATCTGAAGGGCCACAGGGTCATGATCTACACGGACAATCAAGTGGCAATGTTTTACATCAACAAGCAAGGAGGGTCTGGTTTATGGTCCCTTTTGCAAGGAAACCCTGCAAATATTCGAACACGCTCACAGAAATTGCATATATCTGCAAGCAACTTACCTGCCAGGCGTGGCAAATACAAGAGCGGACAGGCTAAGCCGCATCTTTCATCCTCACGAATGGGCACTCAATATAGAAATAGCCCAAGACATATTCATGCAGTGGGGGACACCTTCGATAAATCTCTTTGCAACGGAGATCAATGCTCAAGTTCCCAAATTCTGCTCGATAAGACCAAGCCAATTCAGGATTGCTCAAGATGCCTTCCTCATTCAGTGGACGACAGGCCTCCTGTACGCCTTTCCTCCCATACCATTCATAAACAAGGACAATTCTAAAGTGCATAGCAGACAAAGCTCAACTGATACTAATCGCCCCAGCCTGGCCAAGGCAGCCATGGTACAGTTTCCTTCTCCAACTATCCATCATGGATCCAATTCGGTTACCGAATCGTCAAGATCTACTCTGCCAAGATCAAGGGATGCTTCTACACTCGCTACACTCATCTCTCCACTTAACAGCGTGGAGATTGAGAGGCTCCTTTTAACAGAACAAGGAGTTTCCTCTTCGGCACAATTCATTTTGTTAGAATCCAGGAAACTCTCAATGAGGAAAAATTATAGCTATAAATAGAAACGTTACTCTACCTGGTGCATTTCCAAAGGCGTACCACTATTGGACTGCTCACCTGAACTACTTATAGACTTTTTTCATACACTATACGCAGCTGGTCTAGCAATATCATCCATCAGAGTTCATCTCAGCACCATAGGGGCATATCACAGGCCAGTTAACAATATTCCTAAATCCAATCACCCCTTACTATCTCGTTTCATCAAGGGGTTAACTCACCTTCGTCCTCCGATCTCTAAGCCTCCAGTTCCATGGAACCTCAACATAGTTCTGGAACAGCTCATGCTTTTCCCGTTTGAACCCATGGACTCGGCACATATTAAATACCTCACTTGGAAAGTTGTATTCCTGGTTGCAGTAACATCGGCACGAAGAGTTAGTGGATTACAGGCCTTGGTCCATTATTCTCCATATTTGCAATTTCATCACCAAAAGTTAGTTTTCCGAACTCACCCATCCTTCCTACCAAAAGTGGTTTCTCAATTCAACCATGGAATTACCCACCTTTTTCCTTAAACCTCATGCAAATGATAGGGAAAACCTACTGCACACACTAGATTGTAAAAGAGCCTTAGCATACTACAAAGAAAGGACAAACTCTAACTCCTGTGTTTCTCAACTCTGTCTCCTTTGATCCAAAGGCACCTGGATTACCAGTGGCTAAACGCACCATCTCCAGCTGGATAGCGCAGTGCATCAAATTCTGTTATGACAAAAAGAAACTACAACTACATTCACAGCCTAAAGCTCACCAGGTCAGAGCAGTAGCAGCTTCACTGGCACACCTAAGGAATGTGCAACCTATAGACATTTGCAAGGCAGCTACATGGTCATCGCTTCATACCTTCACATCTCACTACTGCCTTGACCAACAAGTAGCCACTGATGTGAAGATAGGGCAAGCAATCCTGCAATCTCTATCCTCCTATCCAAGGTGATCACCACACTGTCAAGATCACGTACAAATATATATAATCAAACAACGTGATCGGGAGCTTGGGACGCCCATGACAGCATGGCTAATTCAGCCCTGCTATCGACGGGAAAAAGTTTGCTTACCGTAAATGGTGTTTCCGTAGATAGGAGGATGAATTAGCCATGCTGACCCATCCTCCTCCCTGGCAGTCACCTAGTCTTTGACTACACTTCAGCTTAATCACAGACTGAGGAGATTCCGGTACTTTCCTGCACGGGAACACACGTGCAGCCGCAGAGAGCAAAACTCTAATCTCTGCTTTGACAAGCTCCGCCTCCTGGGCCTGACTGACAGATCCCATGACAGCATGGCTAATTCATCCTGCTATCTATGGAAACATCGTTTACGGTAAGCAAACTTGCTTTTATCCTTATTAGGTTTTATTTATTGGGTGTTATCTGATGTTTTGAAATATTTTATTGGTGTTTGGGAAAAGAATTATTGGATGATGTTATATTTGTCAGCTGTTTAGAAATATTTATTCTTTTAATTAGTATAATTTTATGATTTATGTCATATTTCTTGATTTTGTTTTATAAGGAACAATGTTTCTGTTTTTCCACTGTTGTACTACATACAATTCTGGCTTTTTATCATTCCCAGTTCAGTTTTTGTCTGCACATTTCTATTTATACTTTATTTAAACATTATTGTCCGCCTATATCACAATCTTTTTAGGCAAATACAAAATAAAGAGACCATAAAGTATTTGGGAATGGTCTGTCTGTGTTCTACATGTGTGACCAAGGTGAGGTAATCGATGTAGTAGTCTCTGTATAGCGATCTACAGCAGACTGGCTGTTTCCTAATGGGAGATGTATTGGTGTTTTAGGGACTAGTGTAATATTTGCAGTGTTGCCTTTTCATAGGTAGTAGGGTTGTTACTGTTTGGTTCTGGCAGTTAGTGCTGTTTTGGTATGGGAGGCTTACTATATTGTAATGCGTTAGTTTATTCATAGCTTTCTGAAGGCCAAACCCACACCCGGCACATGTTAGAAAAGGCTTAATGTCAAATGGGCTTCAAGTAGTTTTGGTTTTTGCAGGATTTTCTGGCTGATGCCACAACAGTGCACATAAATATAATATATGTTGTGATATTTTACTTCAGAAGACTTGTACTTTAGATGTTCTTTTTTCATTTAAAATCTCTTACTAGATTTGATCATATGCATGGGGAGGGCCTGCAAGCCTGTAAAATTAATCTAAAGGGTCTAATATCCTTGCATTAACTCTGCAACTTTCTACCTACCAACTGGATCTTGCCCACAAGCTCTGGGGACAGTGTGGTCCCCAGAAACCTGAGGTCAAAGGGTTTGCAGAAAGGTATTCTCAGAATATTTATTAAAAATACTGTGTTTTGGGTGTGTTACCAATTAGTCATAAAACACAGAACTCAAACTAACCCTCCCCTCCCTCTGCCGCCTCAGCTCCAGCTGCATTGTTATACTTCTATCTGCTGTTCAGAAAATAAAATGCTCTCAAAGGGAGTTTTACATGGCAGATAAATAACATTGTCAATCACCTGACATACAAAAACCCCTAGGTGCTAGATGTGGTTTCCCCTCATCCTCTGGGAGGGAACCGCGGAACCCAACTGATGCGGTGAGAACAATGGATTTTCCGCCTGGATACCCTACAACCAAAAGGATTGAACGGAGCCATTTTTTATGAATGAGATACTATTCTTTGCTCCAACTGATTGAGAGTTGTTTTCAGCTTGATGATAGGTTAGTCAAATCAGCCGATTTAAAAGTGTGTTTAGAGTATTTCTCCTGCTGTCCTCTGATCATGCTACAGCAACATCCACTGAGAGACCTTAATGCACAATTGAGATACCCTACTGCACTATGTAAACAGTATCCTTAAAGAGACATTACTGCACAATGTAAATAATCCAGCTCTGTAAAGTTTATATAATTCTTGTCTATTCCTTGTCTTTTTCCTCCCCCAGTTTCAACTACCTTGTTATATTGTAACTTTCTTCTTCCTCGACACTGGTTAATAGTTCTCGGTTATTGCACCCCCTGTTATCTGTAAACCGGCATGATATGATTGCATCATGAATGCCAGTATAGAAAAGCTTTAAATAAATAAAAATAAATAAATATGCTCATTTCCTTCAGGCATGGGCAGATGGAGGTGCCCTAATGCAGTGCTTATGGGGCTGCTTAACATGGCTATGTCAGCATTTTTTGGCAAGATAAGTTGCTGCTTTTGAATGAGAACATGAGCATTTATCAATGCAGAAATATTATGCAGTGACATTTGGAAATTAGTTTTACTACTGCTGTTTGGAAGTTTTTTTTACATAATGAACATAAATAATTAGAGAGACTAATGAAAGGGTTTTTCTTCCCATGATGGCAGCTTGACTATAAGCTTGGTGCAACTTTCTGAAGAAGTCTGTGTACTCTGTGGTTGCTGTCTCAGGTTTTCCCTTTTCATTAGTAAAAATCTCTTTAGCAAGAATGGAGAAGTAACCTACAGCAGTAAGATGTGTGTTTAATATTTGGGGTATGTATTACTAATTTTGAAAATAAAAATCTAAAAACAATTTTAAAAAAATGACAATATAAGAAAATTATTCCTTACCTACAGTACCACGGATCAGTCCAGACAGTGGGTTATGTCCCCCTTCCAGCAGGTGGAGTCAGAGCAAAACTCGAAGGCTGGCCTCTTATAAGTCCCTTCAGTATTAAGAATATCAAAGCAAGAGAAAAACGTTTGGATGGATCAAGGAATCAGTATAAAATACTCAACGTATGAACCGCATCAAAATTTTGGAAGAAACATGCCAACAGGCAAAAAACTTGCAATGTGAACCAACTGGTAAGAACAGTAATAACAGCAGAGAGCAGATAGGAAAACAGATGCTGGTAAGGAGAGCCACTATCCCAAACCCATGATTCTGAGGGTGGGCGTCTGGACTGATCCGTGGTACTACAGGAACGAAAATTAGCAGGCAAGGAATAATTTTCTTTTCCCTGTACGTACCCGGATCAGTCCAGACAGTGGGATGTACCAACGCTTCCCTACGTAAGGTGGGCCCCGGATAGCCCTGCTTGAAGGACCTGGTCATCAAAGGAGCCAAACCCAGGAGGTTGCAGATTCAAGTGTTAATGCTGTGCAAAGGTATGCAACGATTTCCATGTAGCAGCTCTACATATCTCCTGCGGCGAGACAGATCGACTCTCAGCCCAGAAGGTTGCTTGAGCACGGAGCGAATGAGCCTTGATGCTGTCCGGAGGGCGACGGCAGACACCAATATATGCTGAGGCAATGGCATCCTTCAACCAGCGCGATCGTGGTTTTGGATGCCTGTTGGCTGCACCTGGGACCGCTCCAGAGAACAAACAGGTGGTCCGATAAGCGAAACTCATTGGTGACCTCCAGATAACGAATAAGAACCCGCTTGACATCCAGTCTCCGAAGTTCCAGCTGATCCTCGGTGGCGAAGGAAGGAAGTTCCACCGACTGATTCAGATGAAAAGGCGAAACCTCCTTAGGCAAGAAGGAGGGCATTGTGGACAGGGACACCCCAGAGTCCGTAAAATGGAGAAAAGGTTCTCTGCAGGATAGAGCCTGCAACTCTGAGATCCGGCGAGCAGAACAAATGGACACAAGGAAGGCTGCCTTGAGTGTGAGTTCCTTGAGAGATGCGCTCCACAAAGGCTCAAATGATGGGCCGGTAAGCACCCGAAGGACCAAGTTGAGACTCCACGAAGGACAGAGGAGGTGACGCGGTGGTCTGACATGCTTTACTCCTTTCAAGAATCGGACGATATCCGGATGAGCAGAAAGAGGAGCTGCCTCCTGATGACGAACCAGAGCCCCAAGTGCTGCGACCTGAACCCGCAGGGAATTGTATGCCAAGCCCTTGTCCAGGCCATGCTGTAGGAAAGACAAAACATGTGCAATGGAAGCCTGGCGCGGAGAGATGTCCATGGAAGCGCACCAAGCCTCAAACACTTTCCAGATCCGGACATAGGAAATGGAGGTGGACGTTTTTTGCGCCTTGAGGAGCGTGGAGATGACTGCTTCTAGATAGCCACATCTCCTCAACCTCCGCCGTTCAAAAGCCATGCCGCAAGACAGAGGCGATCTGCCCGGTCTAAAAATACTGGCCCTTGGCACAGAAGTTTTGGGAGGTGAGGACCGTCGACCAATAGGTTGACTAGGTCTGCAAACCATGGTCTTCGAAGCCATTCCGGGGCCACCAGAATGACAGGCCCCTGATGAAGCTCTATTCTGCGCAGCACTTTGCCCACCAGGGGCCATGGCGGGAATACATAGAGGAGGAGATTTTGCGGCCAGGGAAGGATGAGAGCATCCATGCCCTCTGCGCCATGTTCTCGCTGGCGGTTGAAGAAGAGGGCAGCCTTCGAGTTCCGGAGCGTCGCCATCAAGTCCAGGTATGGGGCTCCCCATCTGCTGAAGAGGAGTGACACCGCTTCCTCGGAGAGCTCCCACTCCCCTGGATCTATGCGTTGTCGGCTTAGGAAGTCCGCCTGAATGTTGTCGACCCCGGCTATGTGGGACACGGCGAGGCGAGAAAGGTGCAGCTCCGCCCACTCCATCAGCTTGTCCGCTTCCCGTGCGACATGTTGGCTCCTCGTCCCTCCTTGGTGATTGATGTATGCCACCGTGGTTGCATTGTCGGAGAGGATCCACACCGCTTGACGATGAACCAAAGGGAGGAATCGCTGCAGGGCGAGACGGACCGCTCTGGTCTCCAGCCAGTTGATTGGTCATGAGGCCTGGAGTGACGTCCAAAGTCTCTGAGCCGACTGCCACTGGCACACTGCTCCCCAACTGGAGAGGCTCGCATCCGTTGTGATGATCACCCATTGTGGGACCTCCAGATCCACTCCCTTCAGCAAGTGGTCGAGGCTGAGCCACCAGCCCAGGCTGCGGCTGGCTATGTCGGGCAGCGGAAGTAGGGCTTGAAAATCCTGAGATACTGGCTTCCAGCGGGAGAGTAACACCCTCTGTAGGGGGCGCATGTGTGCAAAAGCCCACGGCACTAAATCTATAGTAGAAGCCACAGTTCCTAGGACTTGGAGGTAATCCCACGCTGTGGGAAGTTGGAGGCTCCAGAAGTGCTGGACCTGCATTACAAGAGACTGAGCCCAATTCTGGCGCAGGAAGACTTTCCCGGCGTTTGTATCGAAGCGTGCTCCTAAGAAGTTTAGGGTCTGAGAAGGAGTAAAGTTGCTTTTGGGGAAATTTACGACCCAGCTGAGGGAGCGGAGAAAGTGCAAGACTCGTTCCACCGCTTGAAGACACCGTTCTTTTGACTTCGCCCGAATGAACCAGTCGTCCAGGTAGGGATGGACTAAGATTCCTTTCCAGCGTAGAGCAGCTGCCACCACTACCATGATCTTGGTGAAGGTGCGGGGAGCCGTCGCCAACCCGAACGATAAGGCCTGGAACTGGAAATGCTGGCCGAGGACCTTGAAACGCAGGAAGCGTTGATGTGCTTTGAAGATGGGAATGTGGAGATATGCCTCCGCTGCCCTGACTGACCGTAAGGTCTCCATACGAAAGTGAGGCACCTTGAGAGCCTTGTTGACCAACTTGAGGTCCAGGATGGGACAAAAGGAGCCTTCTTTCTTGGGAACCACGAAGTAGACAGAATAATGGCCTAATCCTTGTTCCCTTGGTGGCACCGGGAGGATGGCCCCGAGGGCCAAGAGGCGGTAGAGCGTCTGTTGGACCATGGTCTGCTTCTGAAGGCTTCTGCAGGGGGAGAAGAGGAACCTGTCCCTTAGGGGTCAAGCAAACTTCAGATCCTTTAGGGCCATTCCACCAGTCACCGGAATCATGGTGCGTTTTGTAACCGCCGACACAGATGCGCCTACTTTAGGGATGCTCAGGAGCTCCAGGTACTCTTCAGGTTGAGGGTAGAGCTTATCCATAGCTCTGCCCACATTGAGAGAAGACTCCGGTGAATCCCATTCTCTAGTCAACAGTTGCAGTAGCATCGGATGGAAAGGGAAAGTTTGAGAAGGAGGGCGCAGACCGGCGAGGAGCGGGTCACCCTTACGGGATGATGCAGTAGGAGCAGGAGGGTCCGGAGGGGTATCTATGTCCAGCTCAGCTAGGATGTGAGGAATCAGGGGGTCCAACTTGTCCCTTTAAAAGAGACGCAGGACCCTTGGGTCATCCCCTTCCACCAGCATGGGAGAAGAAAGGTCATCCGCGTCTGGATCATCCAGAGTGGATACAGGTGGTACTACCCGAATCCTGGGAGTTGGCTGCTGTCCCCCTGCTCCAGGGGGTGCCAGGGGCTGACTGGCTCCTAGCGTACCCCCCGGTTGGGAGATCCCCAAGTCATCCTGGGTTCCAGAAAGCTGACCACAGCCTGGATCTGACCAACGAATTACTTTAGGAGGTAGAGGCCCCGCAGCAGAGCCCTGCTGGTGGCTCATGCTGGCCAAATATGCACTGTGTAACAATAAAATGAAATCAGTGGAAAAAGGACCAGGGGGAGAGCCCGACGGAGCAAACGCCGACTGCATGCTGACTGGAGCGGGAAGCAGGTGTCCGCTAGCAAAGCAACGTCAAGGCTTAGAAGTCAGAAAAATCAGAGGAATAACGCTTCTCTGGAAACACTGTCCCGAGGCAACGACCTCTCAGGGCAGGGCACTATGTCATTGGGGGGGGGGGGGGGGGGGGAGGAGGGAGAAAGCTGGACTACCAGCGTGCACCCCTGAACCCCCTCCAGAAGAAAAAAGCTGGACCTGAAAGTAATAAAAAGGAACAGCACTTACCCCCCAGAAAGAAAAGAAGAGAACCACTGGCTCCACTTGCAAGTTGGAGCCTAGAGCTGAGGGAGTGAATCCCTGAGAATTTGCTGAGAGTAAAATTAGTTATAAAGTTCTCTCTCTCTCTCTTTTTTTTTTAATTAAAGAGATCCATCCAAAAAAAATACTTCAAGAGAAATAAGAAGGAAAAAAAGAAAAGTTCCCCTTTATAAGCTAGATGGAGGACTGAAGGGACTGCTGCCTTTCATCTGCTGGAGTCAGAGAAATACTTAATACTGAAGGGACTTATAAGAGGCCAGCCTTCGAGTTTTGCTCTGACTCCACCTGTTGGAAGGGGAATATAACCCACTGTCTGGACTGATCCGGGTACGTACAGGGAAAAAACTTTTTTCACAAAATATTTTCAAAATTATAGTAAGTATAGATTTTATAGATATGTGGAGATTGTGACCAATGTGCCTTGGGGTTATTTATGTTAGACAAATAACATTAACAGTTAAAACTCCTGCTTCAGCACAATGATCTATTTGTCTGATGCTCTAACTTACGTAGTCCAAATTAAATAAATCATCTGCTGTCAACTACAATACATATAACAAGGTAGTGGAGGTGACTGCTCAAATCCTCACACTAGCAATCGTAAGTCAATGGATTAGCTATTTTTCATCACAATCCCCTCCTTCCTTGTGAACTAAATATTTTTAAAGAAATTTTTAAATGGTCTAAAAAGGCAATATATTTTTTTTCAGGAATCTTTAAATACTCTAACTTACTTACAGCATTTTGGCATAAAACACGACACAAATGTGAATAAATAAATATCAAACAAGTCTAAACTGGGGAAATGCAAGTGCTCATTTGTATTCTGTTTGTTTTATTTACAGTTTTTGTTGATAAAATAATGCATCTGCACACTGTGAAAAAATTCAAGTAGTCAAAATATGTTGGCTTTGTTTATGTGTATAATTATATCTAGACATCTGAGAATACAAGAAGAATTTCATGGAAGAGGTAAGGAAGCTGATTTGAGAAAAAGCAAATTGATTTTGTCAATGGGACCATAGACCCATCCCAGGCCAATTACAGAAGGGACTGCAGGTCAATGGGCAATGGCAGGAGGCCCATCTCAGCCGATGGGTGCAGGAGCAGGTCCATCATGGGCCAATGGTGGCAGCAAGCCATCAAATAACAGAGCAATGGAGAGAATAGCTGCTAGCCTATTCTATCACTGAACAGACCAAAGGAGTAGGGCCTGCATGCCTAGCATGGCACAAAGCAGATCAACAGATGGACAATGGGAAGAGACCTTTGAGAGCAATGGATGGAAAAATCATTGCAAAAGGTCACTTAGTGAAGTGCATGGGCCAATGGAAGAAGACCTTTGAGAATAGTAAATGGGCAATTAAGCATGCTGCTAATATTAATGGATGGACCAAATAAAACCAAAAATGCCAATGTGTAATGTCAGTAGAACTGCTATTGCTCTAGGCTCAGAATCACCTTCCCACTTCTTGCTCTTTACCTGGCTGGTTTGGCTGAGCCATTCCTTGCTGCTGATTGGGTGGAATGGAGATTTGCACTTGCTGCATGCCAGCAGCACCTGCCTGACCAGGTGGCACTGATCCACCAGGACCTGGAGGTCGACGGTTTGACAGCCCCTTTCCAAATGCCACTGCAGCAACTAGGGCATTTGTATCTGCAGGGTTAAAGGTTTGTTTATTCTGACGTAAACCTGAAGAAGAAATAAGAAAAGTGTTTATATCCGAAGGCATGTTTCTCCATACACAGACATATATTCCTATTTTCAGGCTACCTATAGTACCCTGCTTGCTTACTCTGAATCTGTACCCCTTGCCCTGTCCCCCACTCAACAATGCACCATATCCCGATACCTGACCCCACTAACAATGCTTCTCTTATATCCTGACTTGCACCTCCATTCTCAGAATAAAGCAAATTGCTTACTTGTAACAGACGTTCACCGTAGACAGCGGACAAATCAGCCACACAAGTAGGTGATGATATCCAATGGTGCCACCATAGACATGCTCTCAAAGAGCTCAGAAAGAGCATGCACGGAAGTTACATGTACTGGCTGCGCACGAGCCTCTAGGTGAATGTCAAGTACAGGGGGAGAAGGGAGGGGACTGCTGTCTATGGAGAACACCTTTTATAGGTAAGCAGCTTTGCTTTTTCAGTAGATAGCGGCAGCTTTGGTTATTTTACAAGTAATAAGCAAGCTGTGCTAAGTGCTGGAGTGTTCAAGCTATTACTGATGTCAGACTGACGTGCTTAAAATCAGATGGCTTTCCTTCTTTCCTGCGATATCTTTTTTAAACCATAAAGTTTAAACGGTGTATTAGCCCCATGGCATTCCCCAATGTTATCCATTGCTCATGTCATTTCTTGAACAGTGATGCTAGATTCTTCATTAAAGGACATAAGTATATTCTACAAATGAAAGCTTTTCCCGAGCTACCAGTCAGCGTGTATTCACATGCCTACATGAGCTTTTCATAATGTTCATTAGGTGAAACTCAGGCCTATGCCGGGAAGAACTTTGAGTTGTTGCTCAATGGTGCTGTTTATCCTAATAACTTGAGAGGATTATTGAGAATTATTATGCACAGAAGAGCACTATTATAATATGATGCGGGGGTGCTGATTTTTTAAGTGGGATGCAGTATGATTGGCATGACTGAAGTATGGTTTTAATAGGGATGATGGTCTAATAGCATGTGCAATATATTTATAAGGAATAAAATAAAAGCTTTTTTATTGGAAAATTTATTTGAAAGTAGTAAAAATTTTATTGGGGTTGTGCAATATATCTTTAGTGTTACTATGTAATATTTTCTGCATATACCTGGAAATCTGATAGGTGCCAGTGTGGTTTGTTTTGATATACATATAATCTAATATAATACAAGGTAAGGAAGAGGCACTGTGGATTAATCTGGAAAGAGGAAAGGAGTATTTAGTTATACTGATTTAATATAAAGACCTTCATCACTGGCGGTAGATATAGATTGAATGGAAGGGGAAGTGCTATTGCTGGGGGATTTCAATCTGCTGGATGCTGATAGGAACATCCCAGCTCCAGGGAAACCCTGGATTCTCTGCAGGCAGAACTGGTAGGGGGCGATATGAGAGCTGATGCTCACCAATGGTGATAGGGTTTCTCAGGGTGTAGTGGGTCAGTGTTTGAGCACAGACGATGAAAGTTCATTCAAAGCTGAGGGCCCTAGACTTTAAAAAAACTAAAGTTATTAAAAGGGGGAAGTAGCCCAGTTAAATGGATGGTAAAATTTAGATATTGTAAGAATAATTAATCTTTTTGTTAGAAACTAAAGAAAGGGGACAAAGAAGCTGCTATAGTTTTCTAAAGAAGTAGCTTAAAAGATAAGGAAAAGGTTTGTATTCACAGAGTACAAGAAATCCCAGAAAGAGGAAGACCAACAATATCTGGAAAAGCTAAGAGAAGCTAGGAAGGTAGTCAGAAATGTAAAGATACAAACTGAAGTAAAAATAGCAAATACAGTAACATGGGGGGGGGGGGGGGGAGAAGACTTTTTAAAAAATGTTATTGATAGGAGGAAGTGCAAAAGTGGCATTGTGAGACGTGAAGGTGAGGAAAAAGCAGAATTGTTTAACAAATATTTCTGTTTGGTATTCACCGAGGAAGGGCCAAGGGTAGGACAAAATAAACACAAATAGGATTGGAAGGGAGGTAATGCTCAAGCAATTTTCAGAAAAGTGTGTTTGTGAGCAGCTAGCTAAACTTAAAGCAAGCGATGGAGCTGGATGGGATATATCCAAGGGTATTAACATAGAAATGATGGCAGAAGAAGACCAAACAGCCCATCCAGTCCGCCCAGCAAGCTTTCACACTTTTTTTTTCTCATACTTATCTGATACTTTTGGTCCTTATTAGTAACTTTTTGGTTCTAGTTCCCTTCCATCCCCGCCATTAATGTAGAGAGCAGTGCTGTAACTGCATCTATGTGAAGTATCTAGCTTAATTGGTTAGGGGTAGTAACTGCCTCAATAAGCAAGCTACTCTCACACTTGTTTATCCTGCCTGTGCAATTCAGTCCTTGTTGGTTGTCTTAATATAAATCCACTTTTCTTCATTCCCCCCTGCCGTTGAAGCAGAGAAAAGAGGGGATGTGGCTCCTCTTCGGAGAAGTGGGATCTACAGGCTGGATAGTCTGACCTCTGTGGTGAACAGAATAAATGGAATTGCTGCTAAAATAGAGGATAGTGCAGTTTCTGGAATCCAATGGATTACAAGATCTGAGGCAGCATGGTTTTACCAAACGTAGATCGTCTCAGATGAATCTGTTGAGTTTCCTTGAGTGCCCAGAAAGTGGATTGGGCAAGAGTGCTAGATATATTGTACTTGGATTTCAGTAAGACCTTGACACAGTTCTGCCTACGCATAAATTGACTGACTGAGTTAGACACTGGCTAAGAGAGAGGTAAGAAAGGCTAGTGATAAATGGAGATCACTTTGAGGAGAGGGGCGATGCTAGTAGTGTGTCACAGGGATCAGTCCTTGGACCAGTTCTTTTCAACATTTTTGTAAGTAACATTGTGGAAGGGTTGTCAGGAAATGTTTGTCTTTTTGTGGTTGATACCACAATCTGCAACAGGGTAGATGGCCTGCGTTGTGATGGCATTGCCGATGTGACGGTATAGAAAAACCAATAAACTAAACTAAACCATTAAGGTATGGAAAACAGGAGGAATGATCTGAGAAGCTTGCGGAACAGTCTATAGTCGGGTAGCTAAGATTTAATGCTTAAAAATGCAGAGTCATGCACTCGGCTGCAAAAATCCAAGGGAGCAGTACAGTATAGGACAGTGGTACTCAACCCTGTCCTGGGGACCCCCCCAGCCAGTCAGGTTTTCAGGATATCCACATTGAATATGAATGAGAGAAAATTTGCATGTTATGGAGGCAGTGTATGCAAATTTTCTCTCATGCATATTCATTGTGGATATCCTGAAAACCCGACTGGCTGGGGGGGTCCCCAGGACAGGGTTGAGAATCACTGGTATAGGAGGTTAAATTCTTCAACACAGAAGAGCAGGATCTGGGGGTGATTGCAGCTGATGATTTAAAAAAATGGCCAAATAGGAGGATAAGGCAACAACAAAAGCCAGAAGGATACCTGACTGCATAGGGAGAGGAATGGACATCAGAAGAAAATGAGGTGATGTTGCCCCTTTATAAGTCCTTGATGAGACTTCATTTGGAATACCGCAACTTTAAAAGGAAATAAACTGGTTGGAGTTGGTCCAGAGGGAGGCTACTAAAATGGTCAGTGATCTTCATTCTAAAGCATATGGGAATAGATTTAAAGATCTAAACATGTAGACCCTAGAGGAAAGGCGGAATAGGGGAGATATGACAGAAATATTTAAATACCTCTGAGGTTTCCATGCCCAATAGGCAGGTCTCTTTCAGTGGAAAGAAGCCTCTCGAAAAAGGGATCATGGGATAAACTCGAGTAATCTTGGTGGCAGCAACACTGAGGAAGGAGGGAATCCGCGTACACCCTTATCTAGACGATTGGCTGATCAGAGCGAAATCCCCAGCAATTAACATTGAGCGTGCTCACAGAGCACTAGGCCCCAGAGCGGACAACAAAGCGCGGGACATTGTTTTTTGCCTACAAAGCTTTTCCCAGAAATCCAACATCTATGATATCTCAAGGAAACAACCTACGTGGCAGTGGGACGGCCATAGCATTGCTATCTTTCAAGATCGGGCTCCAATCGCTCTGAAGAAGTGCTTTGACTTGCATGACGTCACCAAGGCCCTGAGCGGAGCTCATATTTGCTCCCGCTGGACTTTTCCCTTCGGACTTTTTTTTTTCTCTGTTCAAGGCATTTCTTACCGTGTCAAGAATCTTATGGAAGCAACGGAGGCCTTTAAATCTGCAGGCCTCCCAGTCACGTTCACTCCATCGGTATGAACTGGGGGATGCACACCAAACTGTCTTACAAGTTTGTCTTTTACTCCACCATGTATTGCAAAACTTCTTGTTTATATAATCATGGCTATGTTTCTCTGCACTTTGTACCTGAGGGTATGTTACTCAGATGATGGTTAAAGTGTTATCTTTGAATGTCAAGGGATTGCAGACTCACAAAAAATGCCACTTTCTATTTCAGGACCTAAACGCCTTACATGTAGACGTGGCTCTCCTACAAGAGACCCACCTGAAGTCCAGGTATGAGAGGTTGCTTACTCATAAAAACTACCTGACACAATATTTTGCATCCAGTTCTATATGGGCCAAGTACACTGGTGTGGCTATCTTAATCGCTACTACAGTTGTTCATGAGGTCTTACACAAATACGCTGACCCTGGAGGCAGGCTATTGGTACTAACCATTCGAGTGGGCGTCGCGACGTTTACAATAGTTAATGTGTACGCACCCAACTCTGCACAGATGTTATTTTTGAAACTGCTAGAAAACAGATTATCTAATCAATCTGATCAACATTTAATAATAAGCGGAGACTTTAATCTAACCCTAAAGCCTGATCTTGATAACTCACAGGTGGGAGCACCAACAGCGGTGGCAGCACGCAGGACACTCATACACCTTATGGAAGACTGGAGTGTGGTAGATGTATGGCGCCAAAGATATCCCTGCTCTCGCCAATATACTTACTATTCTCATGCTCACTCAACCTACACCCGCATTGACTATCTACTGGTGGACAAAGGTATCCAAAACAATATAATGCGAGTGGAAATAGAGCCAATAACTTGGTCACACCACGCCCTAGTATGGATGGATCTAAATATCCCGGATATGTCACGAGGCACCCAATACTGGAGATTGAATGAGTCTATTCCATGTTACCGTTGCTAGTAATAGCGGTGGTTATTATCTAAGTCAACTTTATTAATAGCAGGTAATGGACTTCTCCAAAAACTTATCCCATCCTTTTTTAAACCCAGCTACAGTAACTGCACTAACCACATCCTCTGGCAACAAATTCCAGAGTTTAATTGTGCGTTGAGTAAAAAAGAACTTTCTCTGATTAGTTTTAAATGTGCCACATGCTAACTTCATGGAGTGCCCCCTAGTCTTTCTATTATCTGAAAGAGTAAATAACCGATTCACATCTATCCGTTCTAGACCTCTCATGATTTTAAACACCTCTATCATATCTCCCCTCAGCCGTCTCTTCTCCAAGCTGAAAAGTCCCAACCTCTTTAATCTTTCCTCATAGGGGAGCTGTTCCATTCCCCTTATTTCGGTAGCCCTTCTCTGTACCTTCTCCATCGTAATTATATCTTTTTTCAGATGCGGCGACCAAAGTTGTACACAGTATTCAAGGTGCGGTCTGACCATGAAGCGATACAGAGGCATTATGACATTTTCCGTTTTATTCACCATTCCCTTTCTAATAATTCCCAACATTCTGTTTGCTTTTTTGACTGCCGCAGCACCCTGAACCAATGATTTCAATGTGTTATCCACTAGGACGCCTAGATCTCTTTCTTGGGTTGTAGCACCTAATATGGAACCTAACATTGTGTAACTATAGCATGGGTTATTTTTCCTCTATATGCATCACCTTGCACTTATCTGCATTAAACTTGATCTGCCATTTGGATGCCCAATTTTCCAGTCTCACAAGCTCTTCCTGCAATTTATCACAATCTGCTTGTGATTTAACTACTCTGAACAATTTTGCATCATCTGCAAATTTGATTATCTCACTCGTATTTCTTTCCAGATCATTTATAAATATATTGAAAAGTAAGGGTCCCAATACAGATTCCTGAGGCACTCCCACTGCCCACTCCCTTCCACTGAGAAAATTGATCATTTCATCCTACTCTGTTTCCTGTCTTTTAGCCAGTTTGCAATCCACGAAAGGACATCGCCACCTATCCCATGACTTTTTACTTTTCCTAGAAGCCTCTCATGAGGAACTTTGTCAAACGCCTTCTGAAAATCCAAGTACACTACATCTACCGGTTCACCTTTATCCACATGTTTATTAACCCCTTCAAAAAAGTGAAGCAGATTTGTGAGGCAAAACTTGCCTTGGGTAAAGCCATGCTGACTTGGTTTAATGGAACAATGTCTTTCTATATGTTCTGTGATTTTGATGTTTAGAACACTTTCCACTATTTTTCCTGGCACTGAAGTCAGTCAGTCGGTCTGTAGTTTCCCGGATCGCCCCTGGAGCCCTTTTTAAATATTGGGGTTACATTAGCTATCCTCCAGTCTTCAGGTACAATGGATGATTTTAATGATAGGTTACAAATTTTTACTAATAGGTCTGAAATTTCATTTTTTAGTTCTTTCAGAACTCTAGGGTGTATACCATCCAGTGCAGGTGATTAACTACTCTTTAGTTTGTCAATCAGGTCTACCACATCTTCTAGGTTCACCGTGATTTGATTCAGTCCATTTGAATCATTGCCCATAAAAACCTTCTCTGATGGAGCATTTAAATATCTACAAGGTTTCCATGTACAGGAGGTGGGCATTTTTCAATGGAAAGGAGGCTCTTGAACAAGGGGTCATGGGATGAGGGTGAAAAGGGGTAAATAGAATAGTAAACTAAGGAAATATTTCTTTATAGATAGTGGATGCATAGAATAGCCACCCTGTGGAAGTGGTGAAGGCAAGGACAGTCTCTGAATCCAAGAAAGCATGCATTAAACACAGAGGATCTCTAAGGAAGAGATAGGGATTGTGAAGCTGAATAGCTGGCAGACATAAGATGGGTCATATGATCTTTTTCTGCCATCATGTTTCTAACAACCTCCTGCAATGCCCAGTGGAGAAATGAGGTGCCTCCCATTAAAGAACTTAAAGGACAAGTTGATGTAATGTGCACTATGGTCTGAAATGCATGGCTGCAGTTGCATTTGGGTCCTCTCTCATCTTCCAGTTGTAGAACATGTGGCTACATTGTATATATACTGTGCAGATTCCATTGATAGTCTATAGGACTCACTCTCTGCATACTCTTATTTCTTTGGTTTAAAACATTCTTTTGCCAATGCCAAGCAGATTTTTCTCTCAATTTCCTACTCCTCTCCATCGCTACTTGGTTCTCATTTTGTCTTTTAACTGTCTTTTCCTGAATTTCTTAATTTGAACCTCTCTAGCAATGAGGTTCAATATTCTTCAGCATTTGGCCAAGTTCTTCATCTATGTCAAGACTATCGATCAATTCCATATGTGATGCCATTAATTCTCAAAGTCACTTTAGACCCCAGCTCTCTCTTCATATTCAGTTTTCTTGTTCGCTCTTCTTGTCCATATAAGCTAAAAATCCACACTTCTTTTATATTTCATGTTTGTCTTCTATATTCTATTATCTGGATTCCTTAGTCACCTGTTTCAACATCTACTGGAAGTCCCACTTAAGCTCATCTAGAGAATGGATGTTTAGTATTGCTGGTCCAACCCTCTAGAACGCTCTTCCTGAAGAGCTCAAAGCTGAAAACCACTTGCTTCATTTTAGAAACACCTTAAAACCACCTGTTTGTTATGGTTTTTGCAGACAGATGCCACTGACTGCTCTCTACGTGCAGTAATCAGTTTTGTTTTGTATGTTACTTTAGTTTATTAGTATATGTTATACACATTAGTCTTGTGGAGTATGTATTGATTTTGTATCCTCTGTTACCCGCTGAGATTTGTGGATCAGTGGGCTACAAGTTGTTTAAATAGACACAACTTTGCTGCTTGCTTCTTATTCACATTTAACTCTCATGCTGTGCTCTTTGCCCTGCTTCCTGCCAAGATTTCTGCCATTTTCCAAATCTGGTACTCAAAATATATTCATGTGACAGTTGGAGTACATTGAAAACTCTTCCTGTTACTTCTATGTAAAGAATGGTGCATGCTTCTCTCTATTCCCCATACAAATCAAGCAACATCTTTCTTCTGCATGCTTTGCTTTCCGATACGGTCTCATTATTCCCAGCTTTTCTGTCAGATTTTCCTGGGTGTTTGGTTCACTCATCATTTAACGCTGGCCTGTTTTAATATAGGCACCCTGGGGAGGGCACCATTGAAAACCTGTGAATAAACAAACCCTTCTGTCTCCCCCCTATATGCTAATACTGTACCCCTACTCTCAGACTCGCGTTCCTCTTTGCTGATCTTCTCCAGTAGATTTGAGCACATTTTGTTCAGGCTCTGAAACTGTTTCTGTAGAAGGAAGGGGAAAGAGATAATGTAAGTAAGAAAGAAATCTTAAGACTGAATCTTAGTAACGGTGCAGCTGGAATCAGGATAAAGTTCTGGTTCCAGTATGTTTGTTAGCAACTGTGATTTACAAATAGCCAAATATAATGCCAGAACAAAAATGTCCAAAAACGGCAGTAAAAATAGATAACACTATTATATATAGTAAATGATGGCAGATAAGCATATAAACATATAGATGAACATATGGATAAATATATAAAAATATAAATATATAGAAAGATACATAGTAAATGAGTACAGATAAACATATTGGAGGCTGATATTCGGTGCTACTTAGCCGGGTAAGTAGTGGTGGATGAATATCTGGCTGTGATCAGTGATCACTACTTAGTCAGGTAAGTACCTAGCCAGTGAAGTAGTTAGCCGGATAAGTGGTGGATGGAATGTGGGCAGATTGGGGAGGAGCTACTAATCTAGTTAACATAGCTGGATAAGTGCCGATACTCAAACTTATTCGGTTAAGTTAACTGGATAAGTAAGACCTGATCAATAGCAGCTCTAAAGTTAGCTGGATAAGACTTATCCAATTAACTAGCGACTTTTATAGGGATATTCAACAGCATAGCCGTGCTACTGAATATCCTTTGTAAGCTAGCCAGATATGCCTTATCCGGCTAACTTACTTATCCAGGTAGGTTTGAATATCGAGTCCACAGATAAATATATAGATAGTAAATAATGGCAGATAAATATATAAACATATAGATAAATATATAAATACATACTAAATGTCAGATAAACATATAAACATAGGGACAGTAACTTTAAAATGAGCGTGCGGGTGCCCATACATGCATGTACAGGCTGGAATTTAAAATAATGTGCATAGTGGCGTGTGTATGATTTAGAATACGCCAACCACGCACATGTGTGCTCAAAATTTTAAGCCGTAACTCAAGAAAACGTACTTCGCGTATCTTCCTTAGGCTTTGTGGCTTTAATGCGCACAGGTAAGCGGATTTTGAAACAAACTCGTGAGAAGAACATTCCCAGTTTTACCAATCAGTCCACCAGTTTGCCCAGTCTCTCTCAAGGTCATCCAGACCCCTCTGGTTCTTCATCCTGCACTCCCCCAGACCCCTCACCCTGTCATGTTAGGCATAAAAAGCGATTTCTCAGACTTACTCCTCATCAGGTGCAGCAGTAAATAAATGCAGCTAACAAGCCACCACGCGCTATAGCTGCGCAACCGCCAGATTTAAAACACAGATTTACATGTGTAACTCTTGGGCTTGCTCCAGAATGCCCCTACACACCCTAGCTCTGCCCCCGCATATATGCACATGTAATTTGTGCCTTTTAAAATATGCATTGCTCGCGTGTGGCCTAGATACTCACGTATATGGGCCTTTTAGCGTGAGCAACGCTTTTAAAATTCATCCCATAGATAAGCTGGCCTTTGGCCTGTTTGTGCTTTTTCCAAGGCCAAGCTAAGCTCACCTTGCAGATCTCATGGAATTTGCTTACTGTCAACAGAAGAATGCTTAGAGCAGTGCTTTTCAATTGATCCCTTGGGGCACACCTAGCCAATCAGGTTTACAATGGAAGTAGTGCATGCAAATCTCTCTCATGCATATTCATTGTGGTTATCCTGAAAACCTGACTGGCTAGGTGTACCCTGAGGACTGGTTTAGAGAAATAAAGACTATATGTAATCAAAAAGTATTATGCATAAAGTACAGAAATAGTGAGAAATATTGATCTTTTACCAGTTAAAAGCTGAGCTTTACCTTATATGGAAATCATGTTGTAAGACCATTCAAACGTGCAAAGGTCCAATTAACAAATGTATATTAAGTAATGAGCTGCAGTTTAATATTAAAGAACTGAAATGATATATTGGTCTGCATTTCCTGATTTCTTTAAGATTAGCATAATTTGTATTGTCTCCTTATATGCAAGTATTAAAGAGAAATACTACCAAGTCACTAGGTGTGTTTACTGTTCAATAAACCTAGCCTAAGGGGGTTTGGTAGGGCTCCATGGAGTGCACAGACTGTGGCAGGTCTGATATAAAATTACATAAATATATAGTAAAATACACAGTAAATGATGGCAGATAAACATAGGTAAATATATAAACATACAGATAAATATATATAGCAACTGATGGCAGATAAAGCAGAGTTGCATACCTGTAACAGGTGTTCTCCTAGGATAGCAGGATGTTAGTCCTCACACATAGGTGACATCAGATGGAGCTTGATGCGGAAAACTTGTGTCCAAGTTTCTAGAAACTTTGACTTGATACACTGAGCATGCCCTATACCACATATCCACAAGGGGTCCCTCTTCAGTCTTCTAACATAGAATTATAATAAAAAATAGGAGAAATCCAATTCCGCAGGGCGGTGGACAGATTTCATGAGGACTAACATCCTGCTGTCTTTGGAGAACACCTGTTACAGGTAAACAACTCTGTTTTCTCCAAGAACAAGCAGGATGGTAGTCCTCAAACATGGGTGAATCCCTAGCTACAGGCTGCTCCCCAAACACCTAATTATACAAACAGTCTAACTTCAGTTAGTCAGCCTGAGTGACTCACTGCTCCCTTGATTAACAAATGTTGGTCCCTATTCAAACCTAATCACACTACCTCAACACCTTTCCAAGGTGAGTAACTGAGCTGAACTATTCAACTTTTTTTACTTAGGTATACACTGCTCCTAGCTTATTTCTAGCTTCTGGCTACTTTTTGTGGGGTTTTTTTGTGGGGGTTTTTTTTTTCAATACAATCACTCAGTTAGTATTAAATACAAACACTCAGTTCTTTAAAAGTCTGCAGAACACTCAGTTCTGCAGACTTTTAAAAATAAACACACTACCTACTGCTACCTTATTGACTGACTAAAAATACAAACAGTCTAACTTGTCACTGCCTACCTACTGCTACCTTATTGACTGACTAAAAATACAGTCTAACTTGTTTATTCACTGCCTACCTACTGCTACCTTATTGACTGACTAAAAATACAAGCAGTCTAACTTGTTTATTCACTGCCTTTCTGACTATTAAAGGCACAAACACACTAAATAATATTCCCAAATAGTTAACTTTGCCCCAATACTTTTAAAAAAGACAATGTCCCAAGCAAAACTTACTGATTCCTTTCAGCCACCAGCAAGGTGATCCTCTCCTCTCAGTGTTCCCCCTGCATATAACTCTCTTTCCTTCTTACCATCCTCACTCCTTGCAGCCTTCTTGCCTTTCTTCCCCTCATATCCCCCGCAGCCCTTGCACCCTTCTTCTTTCTCTCACTCCATTCCCTAGAGCTCTCTCCCCTCCTTTTCCACCCACACCCCTGGCAGCTCTCTCCCTCTTTCCTTGCTCACTCTCTTCCCTGCATCCTTCTTCCTCCCTCACCCCTTCCTTCTCCCCACCTCTTGAAGTTCTTTCACTCTCCTCCCTGCAGCCCTCTCGTCTGCCCTTCCTCTCACTCCCTTCCTTCCTCTCTACCCCTGTAACCCTCTTGCTCTTCCTTCCCATTATCCTTTGCAGCCCTTCCATCCTCCTAATCCACACCTCCTGCAGTCCTACTGCCGCAGGAGGCTGCCATGTCCTGCAAACCCCAATCCAGTTCAAATTTGCCTGTCAGACATGAAAATCCAATTGCATTAAAGCAAATACATTTTCAAAATACTGATCACTGAAATAATCTAAGCCCAATTTATATTATTAAGTCTCAAATATTTAAAGCAAAATTTGTCAGTGCACGGATTCAAAATGAGCTTTTGAAGTGGCAGGGAGAATTACTATGTAAAATTGTTAGCAAAATATTGGATTGCAGATACTTGCCCTAATGAGTCGTGTTTTGGTAGAATCACTTGCATGTTGGTATACTGGACTACAATTTTGGTGTCTTCATAATGGGTAGTACTTTTAGCACTTTCTGCACTTCAAACCCTCTTTTTTAACAAATGCAGTTAACTTTGGCTTTAAAACTTTGTGACTCACGATCATAAACCGAGGTTTGATTGTTTGAAGGACTCCCTATGTGCTCTGTGAAAGTCTCTTTTTTTTTATTCTGTATTTTACCACCACTGTTTTTATGGGCTGTGATTCCTGCCATACCTGAGCCAGGTCTGGGGTGATGTGAGCTGCGTCAGTGCTTAGCTGCTTCTCCTGCTCCTCCACCTCGGGGTCTGGCTTGGTTCTTAGGTGATCTGGGACCACTTCATGGCTGAAGACAGGGACCCGGCCTTCTGTTAGTCGCTGTCAAAACAAGCCAAGGCAATCGGTAAATCAAGCTCATAATTTTTATTGTTTTTATTTTAAACAACAAAGAACTAGAGTTAAGTAACACCAATCTTATAGCGGAGTTAGAAAAAACTAGACATGACTTATAACACTCACCAAATAGTACTTATTATGATATTATGTTACAGTATTTTTGATGGCACCTGTTTAAGAGTTAGAATTCTAAACACTTTATACAACATAGTTTTTGTGCCTTATTGTGAACCGTTGTGATGGCGCCCGCTTAACGACGGCATAGAAAAGATTTCAAATAAATAAATAAATTGATGGGTCCAACCAATCAAACTATCTTCCCAGACGCTCCATCTAATCCAATCAAGCTAATCAAAAGTGTTCAATCAGAATCGGCTCAGCAACTAAGCAGCGATTAAATATCAATTTAAATGCTCCTCCCCACAGATCCCAGCTCTGCTCACCTCTCATTGGTGCGCGCCACCCCGCAGACAGCCCACGCTGTCTGCCTCTCACTAGGGAAGCCCCCCATCTCCCCTATTGCCTGCTTTTCATCAGGGAGCATAACCCAGCCTCTGCAGTCCACCAATGCTGGTCTCTCACTGGGAAACCCCTAACTAGCGGATAGTTTATTTATACGTTATGTCTCTTGTTTTCACTCTGTATTCAGTGATGACTGTGTTCTGCATGTGTGGTATTCTACTAGTGGATAGTTTATTTATACGTTATGTCTCTTGTTTTCACTCTGTATTCAGTGATGACTGTGTTCTGCATGTGCGGTATTCTACTAGCGGATAGTTTATTTATACGTTATGGTCTCTTGTTTTCACTCTGTATTCAGTGATGACTGTGTGTTCTGCATGTGTGGTATTCTACTAGCGGATAGTTTATTTATACGTTATGGTCTCTTGTTTTCACTCTGTATTCAGTGATGACCGTGTGTTCTGCATGTGCGGTATTCTACTAGCGGATAGTTTATTTATACGTTATGTCTCTTGTTTTCACTCTGTATTCAGTGATGACTGTGTTCTGCATGTGCGGTATTCTACTAGCGGATAGTTTATTTATACGTTATGGTCTCTTGTTTTCACTCTGTATTCAGTGATGACTGTGTGTTCTGCATGTGCGGTATTCTACTAGCGGATAGTTTATTTATACGTTATGGTCTCTTGTTTTCACTCTGTATTCAGTGATGACTGTGTGTTCTGCACGTGCGGTATTCTACTAGCGGATAGTTTATTTATATGTTATGTCTCTTGTTTTCACTCTGTATTCAGTGATGACTGTGTTCTGCATGTGTGGTATTCTACTAGCGGATAGTTTATTTATACGTTATGTCTCTTGTTTTCACTCTGTATTCAGTGATGACCGTGTGTTCTGCATGTGTGGTATTCTACTAGCGGATAGTTTATTTATACGTTATGGTCTCTTGTTTTCACTCTGTATTCAGTGATGACTGTGTGTTCTGCATGTGTGGTATTCTACTAGCGGATACTTTATTTATACGTTATGGTCTCTTGTTTTCACTCTGTATTCAGTGATGACTGTGTGTTCTGCATGTGTGGTATTCTACTAGTGGATAGTTTATTTATACGTTATGGTCTCTTGTTTTCACTCTGTATTCAGTGATGACTGTGTGTTCTGCATGTGTGGTATTCTACTAGCGGATACTTTATTTATACGTTATGGTCTCTTGTTTTCACTCTGTATTCAGTGATGACTGTGTGTTCTGCATGTGTGGTATTCTACTAGCGGATAGTTTATTTATACGTTATGGTCTCTTGTTTTCACTCTGTATTCAGTGATGACCGTGTGTTCTGCATGTGCGGTATTCTACTAGTGGATACTTTATTTATACGTTATGGTCTCTTGTTTTCACTCTGTATTCAGTGATGACTGTGTGTTCTGCATGTGTGGTATTCTACTAGCGGATAGTTTATTTATACGTTATGGTCTCTTGTTTTCACTCTGTATTCAGTGATGACCGTGTGTTCTGCATGTGCGGTATTCTACTAGTGGATACTTTATTTATACGTTATGGTCTCTTGTTTTCACTCTGTATTCAGTGATGACTGTGTGTTCTGCACGTGCGGTATTCTACTAGTGGATAGTTTATTTATACGTTATGTCTCTTGTTTTCACTCTGTATTCAGTGATGACTGTGTTCTGCATGTGTGTATTCTACTAGCGGATAGTTTATTTATACGTTATGTCACTTGTTTTCACTCTGTATTCAGTGATGACTGTGTTCTGCATGTGTGTATTCTACTAGCGGATAGTTTATTTATACGTTATGGTCTCTTGTTTTCACTCTGTATTCAGTGATGACTGTGTTCTGCACGTGCGGTATTCTACTAGCGGATAGTTTATTTATACGTTATGGTCTCTTGTTTTCACTCTGTATTCAGTGATGACTGTGTTCTGCATGTGCGGTATTCTACTAGCGGATAGTTTATTTATACGTTATGGTCTCTTGTTTTCACTCTGTATTCAGTGATGACTGTGTTCTGCATGTGTGGTATTCTACTAGCAGATAGTTTATTTATACGTTATGGTCTCTTGTTTTCGCTCTGTATTCAGTGATGACTGTGTTCTGCATGTGCGGTATTCTACTAGCGGATAGTTTATTTATACGTTATGGTCTCTTGTTTTCACTCTGTATTCAGTGATGACTGTGTTCTGCATGTGTGCTTTCTACTAGCGGATAGTTTATTTATACGTTATGTCTCTTGTTTTCACTCTGTATTCAGTGATGACTGTGTTCTGCATGTGTGTATTCTACTAGCGGATAGTTTATTTATACGTTATGGTCTCTTGTTTTCACTCTGTATTCAGTGATGACTGTGTTCTGCATGTGCGGTATTCTACTAGCGGATAGTTTATTTATACGTTATGGTCTCTTGTTTTCACTCTGTATTCAGTGATGACTGTGTGTTCTGCATGTTTGGTTTTCTACTAGCGGATAGTTTATTTATACGTTATGGTCTCTTGTTTTCGCTCTGTATTCAGTGATGACTGTGTTCTGCATGTGCGGTATTCTACTAGCGGATAGTTTATTTATACGTTATGGTCTCTTGTTTTCACTCTGTATTCAGTGATGACTGTGTTCTGCATGTGCGGTATTCTACTAGCGGATAGTTTATTTATACGTTATGGTCTCTTGTTTTCACTCTGTATTCAGTGATGACTGTGTTCTGCATGTGTGGTATTCTACTAGCGGATAGTTTATTTATACGTTATGGTCTCTTGTTTTCGCTCTGTATTCAGTGATGACTGTGTTCTGCATGTGCGGTATTCTACTAGCGGATAGTTTATTTATACGTTATGGTCTCTTGTTTTCACTCTGTATTCAGTGATGACTGTGTTCTGCATGTGTGGTATTCTACTAGCAGATAGTTTATTTATACGTTATGTCTCTTGTTTTCACTCTGTATTCAGTGATGACTGTGTTCTGCATGTGTGGTATTCTACTAGCAGATAGTTTATTTATACGTTATGGTCTCTTGTTTTCGCTCTGTATTCAGTGATGACTGTGTTCTGCATGTGCGGTATTCTACTAGCGGATAGTTTATTTATACGTTATGGTCTCTTGTTTTCACTCTGTATTCAGTGATGACTGTGTGTTCTGCATGTTTGGTTTTCTACTAGCGGATAGTTTATTTATACGTTATGGTCTCTTGTTTTCACTCTGTATTCAGTGATGACTGTGTGTTCTGCATGTTTGGTTTTCTACTAGCGGATAGTTTATTTATACGTTATGGTCTCTTGTTTTCGCTCTGTATTCAGTGATGACTGTGTTCTGCATGTGCGGTATTCTACTAGCGGATAGTTTATTTATACGTTATGGTCTCTTGTTTTCGCTCTGTATTCAGTGATGACTGTGTTCTGCATGTGTGTATTCTACTAGCGGATAGTTTATTTATACGTTATGGTCTCTTGTTTTCACTCTGTATTCAGTGATGACTGTGTTCTGCATGTGCGGTATTCTACTAGCGGATAGTTTATTTATACGTTATGGTCTCTTGTTTTCACTCTGTATTCAGTGATGACTGTGTGTTCTGCATGTTTGGTTTTCTACTAGCGGATAGTTTATTTATACGTTATGGTCTCTTGTTTTCACTCTGTATTCAGTGATGACTGTGTTCTGCATGTGCGGTATTCTACTAGCGGATAGTTTATTTATACGTTATGGTCTCTTGTTTTCACTCTGTATTCAGTGATGACTGTGTGTTCTGCATGTGCGGTATTCTACTAGCGGATAGTTTATTTATACGTTATGGTCTCTTGTTTTCACTCTGTATTCAGTGATGACTGTGTTCTGCATGTGTGGTATTCTACTAGCGGATACTTTATTTATACGTTATGGTCTCTTGTTTTCACTCTGTATTCAGTGATGACTGTGTTCTGCATGTGTGTATTCTACTAGTGGATAGTTTATTTATACGTTATGGTCTCTTGTTTTCACTCTGTATTCAGTGATGACTGTGTGTTCTGCATGTTTGGTTTTCTACTAGCGGATAGTTTATTTATACGTTATGGTCTCTTGTTTTCACTCTGTATTCAGTGATGACTGTGTGTTCTGCATGTTTGGTTTTCTACTAGCGGATACTTTCTGTGTAGGCATCTACAGCAGCCTGGCTTGCTCTGTTTTCCTAATAGGAGGATTATTGGTATTTTAGGACCTGGTGTAATATTTGCAGCATTACTTTTTAACAGGTAAGAATCTTATTGTTTGAATGCTGGCACTTAGTGCTAATTTGGTATAGTAAGTTTACTATATTGTAACTGGTCAGTCATAGCTTTCTGAGGGTGTTACAATAGGCCTAATACAATATGGGTATTTTTGCTGGGTTTTCTGGTTGGTGCCACAGTAGTGCATGTAAACATATACAGATTGCTGCTGGAAGTGACGTCTGTGCTCTGAATGTTCTTTTAAACGTTAAATCTATTATAATTTTTAAGTCTGTGTGTGTGTGTGTGTGCGCCCGCAGAGAGCTGGGATGGGGGCTTTAAAGTTATCCTAGAGAATCTAATAGCCTTGCACTGGCCACCTGGGTAGGGAGGAATATCAAATTGTAAAGTTTAGATTACTAGAGGGAGGAGAATGAATTGGTGAATATGGGGGTGGGGGGGGCAGCACAGTAATTCTTCACTGGCCCTGAGTAGCATTAGCCTAAGATTGGTGGGGAAAGCGGGATGGCTCTCACACACACACACACAGACTTGCATTCTCTCACTCACACACACACACACTTCATGAGACATGCTCAGACACTGACCCACACACTTTGACACTGATATATATATATATACACACACACAGACTTGCATTCTCTCAGTCACACACACACACTTTATGAGACATGCTCAGACACTGACCCACACTCTTTGACACTGATATATATATACACACACACAGACTTGCATTCTCTCAGTCACACACATACACTTTATGAGACATGCTCAGACACTGACCCACACACTGACACTGATATATATATATATATATATATATATATACACACACACAGACTTGCATTCTCTCAGTCACACACACACACTTTATGAGACATGCTCAGACACTGACCCACACACTTTGACACTGATATATATATATACACACACACACAGACTTGCATTCTCTCAGTCACACACACACACACACACTCTATGAGATATGCTCAGACACTGACCCACACACTTTGACACTGATATATATATATATATATACATACACACACACACACACAGACTTGCATTCTCTCAGTCACACACACATACTTTATGAGACATGCTCAGACACTGACCCATACACTTTGACACTGATATATATATACACACACACAGACTTGCATTCTCTCAATCACACACACTTTATGAGACATGCTCAGACACTGACCCACACACTTTGACACTGATATATACACACACATACAGACACATACACATATACTTCTACTGCTGTTCATGTGCTCACGTCCCTGGGCTGTAAAGCATCATCATGTAAAGTTCTGCACTTGTTGCCAGCCCTTACCCAGTCTGCAGCAGTCACCTTTACACTTCCTCTTCACTCCTGCCCTATCCATGACCCATGGCACTGAGATCAGCCCATGCAGCTAACACAGAGACTTTATTTGCAGGGCAGAGAACTTCCCCTGACTACCAGCAGAACAGCAAAACAAAAAAAAAAAATATGTATAAATTACTGATTTATTTATTTATTTAGGGCTTTTTTATACCGACACTCATGATACCAATTATATCGTATCGGTTTACAATAAACAGTGGTGCAATAACATTAACAACAACTTGAACAATAGGCTAGGAGAGAAGAAGAGAGTGAAAAGTTACAATAAACAGGGGCACTTGACCTGTGAGGAGGAAAAGCCAGAGTAATGGCTAGCATAGAAATAGGTAATATTTAGTCTCAGACATAAATAATAAAAGATATATACATAAGGTTATAATAAACACTAGTATAGAGGACTGATTGTAATCAACTATACATGGTATCATATACCTAGTTGTAGCAGTAGGGGATGTCATAGATCAGGGAAGGCTTGTAGAAATAGCCATGTCTTGAGTTTCTTTCTGAATGTCTGCGTGCAAGGTTCTTGTCTGAGGTCTGGGAGCATGTTGTTCCAGACGGTTGGTACTGCTGCTACTGATGATAAAACTTAGCTGTCTCCTTGTTTTCTGTTTGTCTGCTGCTGTCAGTCTATCTTAAGGTGATAAAGTTGCAGCTCCTGCTTTATGTATTTAATGTTGCTGGCTGTGATTTGTTCTTTGAAATTGCAGCAGCTTCTGCGGGGCGGAGGGAGACAGAACCAGCAGGAATGGGGGTCTATCTTTCACTTTCCTGCTTCTACAGGAACCAGATAGAAATGTTACACCTGTGAGAAGTCGCTAGATTTGTAGCTAAATTATTCCCTGTCGCATCCACAGTTGTAAAATCTCCATTTGGTTGAAAAAGTCACCATATCTTGCAACAAAATCACTCTCTTAATCCCCAGCTCAGGGAAGCAGCCTGGAAAAAGGATTCCCTCCAGAGCTGTGCCTTAAGGTGGAGCAGGCTAAATGCCTGGATCTGGTCTTTGAAGGGGGTCTTGATGTACACTGCCAATTCCCAAGGATAAATGGTGCCGTTCTCCAAGTCTACCTGGCTAGTAACTTTGTTAGGACTCTTGTCATGGTATTGCCCCATGGGAGGCCCCTGCCCACACAGGCTAGAAATGCCCCCTTTAAAGTGAATGTCATGCCCCTCACCAGGATTTCGTCGTCACGCTCCGGAGTCAGTATCAGCGGGATGAGCACCTGATTGCGTAACAGTGGCGTTTTCTCATTCTTCAGTACTTTGTTCAGAGTGTTCAGTTGTCCAGAAAGCAGTGCAAAGCTGTCAAGCACAGAGGGCCTGTAGCAAACCAAGAAACAAAATAAGCTTTGCACACATATACAGAGCCCAGGAGGCACAGGAATCCGGGCACAGAGAGCACCCAGGGACACACACACGCACTGCCCGGTACTGAACAGTAACCTGTCTCATGCACACACAGAGAAAGGCAGTGAGAGTGCAGGAGCACAGAGGAAACCAGAGTAACTCACATGGACGCACACACATATGGAGGCAGAGCACCCAGGGACACACACACGCACGCACTGCCCGGGACTGAACAGTAACCCTGTCTCATGCACACACAGAGAAGGTAGTGAGAGTGCAGGAGCACAGAGGAAACCAGAGTAACTCACATGGACGCACACACATATGGAGGCAGAGCACCCAGAGACACACACACACACGCACTGCCCGGGACTGAACAGTAACCCTGTCTCATGCACACACAGAGAAAGGCAGTGAGAGTGCAGGAGCACAGAGGAAACCAGAGTAACTCACATGGACGCACACACATATGGAGGCAGAGCACCCAGAGACACACACACGCACGCACTGCCCGGGACTGAACAGTAACCTGTCTCATGCACACACAGAGAAAGGCAGTGAGAGTGCAGGAGCACAGAGGAAACCAGAGTAACTCACATGGACGCACACACATATGGAGGCAGAGCACCCAGGGACACACACACACACGCACTGCCCGGGACTGAACAGTAACCTGTCTCATGCACACACAGAGAAAGGCAGTGAGAGTGCAGGAGCACAGAGGAAACCAGAGTAACTCACATGGACGCACACACATATGGAGGCAGAGCACCCAGAGACACACACACACGCACTGCCCGGGACTGAACAGTAACCCTGTCTCATGCACACACAGAGAAAGGCAGTGAGAGTGCAGGAGCACAGAGGAAACCAGAGTAACTCACATGGACGCACACACATATGGAGGCAGAGCACCCAGGGACACACACACGCACGCACTGCCCGGGACTGAACAGTAACCCTGTCTCATGCACACACAGAGAAGGTAGTGAGAGTGCAGGAGCACAGAGGAAACCAGAGTAACTCACATGGACGCACACACATATGGAGGCAGAGCACCCAGAGACACACACACACGCACTGCCCGGGACTGAACAGTAACCCTGTCTCATGCACACACAGAGAAAGGCAGTGAGAGTGCAGGAGCACAGAGGAAACCAGAGTAACTCACATGGACGCACACACATATGGAGGCAGAGCACCCAGGGACACACACACACACACACGCACTGCCCGGGACTGAACAGTAACCCTGTCTCATGCACACACAGAGAAGGTAGTGAGAGTGCAGGAGCACAGAGGAAACCAGAGTAACTCACATGGACGCACACACATATGGAGGCAGAGCACCCAGGGACACACACACACGCACTGCCCGGGACTGAACAGTAACCCTGTCTCATGCACACACAGAGAAAGGCAGTGAGAGTGCAGGAGCACAGAGGAAACCAGAGTAACTCACATGGACGCACACACATATGGAGGCAGAGCACCCAGGGACACACACACGCACGCACTGCCCGGGACTGAACAGTAACCTGTCTCATGCACACACAGAGAAAGGCAGTGAGAGTGCAGGAGCACAGAGGAAACCAGAGTAACTCACATGGACGCACACACATATGGAGGCAGAGCACCCAGGGACACACACACACACGCACTGCCCGGGACTGAACAGTAACCCTGTCTCATGCACACACAGAGAAAGGCAGTGAGAGTGCAGGAGCACAGAGGAAACCACAGTAACTCACATGGACGCACACACATATGGAGGCAGAGCACCCAGGGACGGACACACACACACACACACACACACACACGCACGGCCCGGGACTGAACAGTAACCCTGTCTCATGCACACACAGAGAAAGGTAGTGAGAGTGCAGGAGCACAGAGGAAACCAGAGTAACTCACATGGACGCACATACATATGGAGGCAGAGCACCCAGGGACACACACACACACACACACACACTGCCCGGGACGGAACAGTAACGCTGTCTCATGCACACACAGAGAAGGTAGTGAGAGTGCAGGAGCACAGAGGAAACCAGAGTAACTCACATGGACGCACACACATATGGAGGCAGAGCACCCAGGAACACACACACACGCACTGCCCGGGACTGAACAGTAACCCTGTCTCATGCACACACAGAGAAAGGCAGTGAGAGTGCAGGAGCACAGAGGAAACCAGAGTAACTCACATGGACGCACACACATATGGAGGCAGAGCACCCAGGGACACACACACACACACACGCACTGCCCGGGACTGAACAGTAACCCTGTCTCATGCACACACAGAGAAGGTAGTGAGAGTGCAGGAGCACAGAGGAAACCAGAGTAACTCACATGGACGCACACACATATGGAGGCAGAGCACCCAGGGACACACACACACACACACACACACACGCACTGCCCGGGACTGAACAGTAACCCTGTCTCATGCACACACAAAGAAGGTAGTGAGAGTGCAGGAGCACAGAGGAAACCAGAGTAACTCACATGGACGCACACACATATGGAGGCAGAGCACCCAGGGACACACACACACACGCACTGCCCGGGACTGAACAGTAACCCTGTCTCATGCACACACAAAGAAGGTAGTGAGAGTGCAGGAGCACAGAGGAAACCAGAGTAACTCACATGGACGCACACACATATGGAGGCAGAGCACCCAGGGACACACACACACACGCACTGCCCGGGACTGAACAGTAACCCTGTCTCATGCACACACAGAGAAGGTAGTGAGAGTGCAGGAGCACAGAGGAAACCAGAGTAACTCACATGGACGCACACACATATGGAGGCAGAGCACCCAGGGACACACACACACACACACACACGCACTGCCCGGGACTGAACAGTAACCCTGTCTCATGCACACACAGAGAAAGGCAGTGAGAGTGCAGGAGCACAGAGGAAACCACAGTAACTCACATGGACGCACACACATATGGAGGCAGAGCACCCAGGGACACACACACGCACGCACTGCCCGGGACTGAACAGTAACCTGTCTCATGCACACACAGAGAAAGGCAGTGAGAGTGCAGGAGCACAGAGGAAACCACAGTAACTCACATGGACGCACACACATATAGAGGCAGAGCACCCAGGGACACACACACGCACGCACTGCCCGGGACTGAACAGTAACCTGTCTCATGCACACACAGAGAAAGGTAGTGAGAGTGCAGGAGCACAGAGGAAACCAGAGTAACTCACATGGACGCACACACATATGGAGGCAGAGCACCCAGGGACACACACACACACACGCACTGCCCGGGACTGAACAGTAACCCTGTCTCATGCACACACAGAGAAGGTAGTGAGAGTGCAGGAGCACAGAGGAAACCAGAGTAACTCACATGGACGCACACACATATGGAGGCAGAGCACCCAGGGACACACACACGCACGCACTGCCCGGGACTGAACAGTAACCCTGTCTCATGCACACACAGAGAAAGGCAGTGAGAGTGCAGGAGCACAGAGGAAACCACAGTAACTCACATGGACGCACACACATATGGAGGCAGAGCACTCCTGGGATTGCACGAACAGGGAGGCAGGCAGACAGACACCAGGAATTGTCAAGTTGAGGACTTCCCTGCAAATTATGCACCAACTCCAGTTTAGAGTATAAGCACAACGAAGTGTTCCCCCCACTAGTAAAGAGGCAGACACACAGCATTTTCTGGCCATCATCACAGCTACTTACATGTGGTGCAGTCCAGAGAAAATCCCAGTATTCTAATAACAAAGCACTAAAACGTGACCAAAATATTAACACCACAGAAAACAAACTTGAAAACTCAAAAGCAGACTCGCTGATAGAACCACCTCTCCAATTACCAGGAGCTGGTGACAAACAATATGAAGGAATAGTAGAGAATAATTCTTACTCGTACATAGGAACATAAAAAATAAGATACACCATACTGAGCCACGCCAAGGGTCCATCAAGCTCAGCGTCCTGTTTCCAACAGAAGCCAATCCAGCTTGCAAATACCTGGCAAGTACCCAAACATTAAATAGATTCCAAATTACTAATGCTTATTAATAGCAGTTTATGGATTTTTCTTCTAGGAACTTAACCAAACCTTTTTTTAAACACAGTTAAACAAAATGCCGTAACTACATCTTCTGGCAATGAATTTCAGATCTTAACTATGCACTGAGTGAAAAAGAACTTTCTTTGATTTGTTTTAAATGTGCTACTTGCTAACTTCATGGAGTGCTCCCTGGTCCTTCTATTATCTGAGAGAGTAAATAACCGATTTATATTAATTTGTTCAAATCCGCTCATGGTTTTGAAGACTTCTATCATATCTCCCCTCAACCGCTCTTCTCCAAGCTGAACAGCCCTAACCTCTTCAGTCTTTCCTCATAGGGGAGCTGTTCCATCCCCTTTATCATTTTGGTTGCCCTTCTCTGTACCTTTTCCATCGCAATTATATCTTTTTTGAGATGCGGCGACCAGAATTGTACACAGTATTCAAGGTGCGGTCTCTCCATGGAGCGATACAGAGGCATTATGACATTTTCCGTTTTATTCACCATTCCCTTCTAATAATTCCTAACATTCTGTTTGCTTTTTTGACTGCCGCAGCACACTGAACCGACGATTTCAATGTGTTATCCACTATGACACCTAGATCTCTTTCTTGGGTTGTAGCACCTAATATGGAACCCAACATTGTGTAACTATAGCATGGGTTATTTTTCCCTATATGCATCACCTTGCACTTATCCACATTAAATTTCATCTGCCATTTCGATGCCCAATTTTCCAGTCTCACAAGGTCTTCCTGCAATTTATCACAATCCACTTGTGATTTAACTACTCTGAATAATTGGGTCATCCGCAAATTTGATCACCTCACTCGTTGTATTCCTTTCCAGATCATTTATAAATATATTGAAAAGCACCGGTCCAAGTACAGATCCCTGAGGCACTCCACTGTTTACCCTTTTCCAGTGAGAAAATTGACCATTTAATCCTACTCTGTTTCCTGACTTTTAACCAGCTTATAATCCACAAAATGACATCACCACCTACCCCATGACTTTTTACTTTTCCTAGAAGCCTCTCAGGAGGAACTTTGTCAAAAATCCAAATACACTACATCTACCGGTTCACCTTTATCCACATGTTTATTAACCCCTTCAAAAAACTGAAGCAGATTTGAGAGGCAAGACTTGCCTTGGGTAAAGTCATGCTGACTTTGTTCCATTAAACCATGTCTTTCTATATGTTCTGTGATTTTGATGTTTAGAACATTTTCCACTATTTTTCCTGGCACTGAAGTCAGGCTAGCTTGTCTGTAATTTTCCGTATTGCTCCTGGAGCCATTTCTAAATATTGGGGTTACATTAGCCACCCTCCAATCTTCAGGTACAATGGATGATTTTAATGACAGGATACAAATTTTCACTAATAGATCTGAAATTTCATATTGAGTTCCTTCAGAACACTGGGGTATAAACCATCCGGTCCAGGGGATTTACTACTCTTCAGTTTGTTAATCAGGCCCACCACATCTTCTACGTTTACCATGATTTGCTTCAGTCCATATGAATCATTACCCATGAAAGTCTTCTCCGGAACGGGTATCTCCCCAACATCCTCTTCAGTAAACACCGAAGCAAATAAATCGTTTAATCTTTCCGCGATGCCCTTATCTTCTCTAAACGCCCCTTTAACCCCTCGATCATCTAACGGTCCAACTGACTCCCTCGCAGGCTTTCTGCTTCGGATATATTTTTAAAAGTTTTTACTGTGAGTTTTTGCCTCTACGGCCAACCTCTTTTCAAATTTTCTTAGCCTCTCAGCGCTTATGCTTTATCCTATTTTCTTCTGTTGGATCCTTCTTCCAATTTTTTGAATGAACATCTTTTCGCTAAAATAGCCTCTTTCACCTCCCCTTTTAACCATGCCGGTAATCGTTTTGCCTTCCTTCCACCTTTCTTAATGTGTGGAATACGTCTGGACTGTGCTTCTAAGACGGTTTTTTTTTTTTAACAATGTCCTCGCCTCTTGCACACTTTTTACTTTTGTAGCTGCTCCTTTCAGTTTTTTTTCTAACAATTTTTCTAATTTTATTTTTGAAAGTTTAGCACCAGAGCCGTGGATTTTCTTACTGTCCCCCTTGCAATCACTAATTCAAATTTGATCATATTATGATCACTATTGCCAAGCGGCCCCACCACCGTTACCTCTCTCACCAAATCCTGTGCTCCCCTGAGAATTAGATCTAAAATTGCTCCCTCTCTCGTCGGTTCCTGAACCAATTGCTCCATAAAACTATTTATTCCATCCAGGAACTTTATCTCTCTAGCATGTCCTGATGTTACATTTACCCAGCGCCACCCATCGGGGTAAGAGCCCCTCTTCACAGCCGCACCACCGACCGACTCCAGAGGCTCGTGACCGTTCCCTCCAGAGGCCTTCCGATCGACACCTGAGGCCCTCTCCACGAGACTCCAAGGCCCTCCTCCTCCACCAATCGGCGACCACGCGCAACGGCGGCGACCTCATGAGCGAGTGACCACAGAACCCTTTAAAGCAAGGCTCCTATCGGCGGCGCTTCCCCTTCAACCTGGACGTCCTTGGCTTGCACCACCCATTGGGGTAAGAGCCCCTTCTCTGCAGCCGCACTGCCGACTGACTCCCGAGGCTCATTACCGTCCCCTCCAGAGGCCTTCCGATCAACGCATGAGGCCCCCTCCACAAGACTCCGAGGCCCTGCCTCCTCCGAGCCTCCTCGACCAATCGGCGAACTCATCAGCGAGCGACCCCAGAGCCCTTTAAATCAAGGCTCCTACCTGCAGCGCCGTGCGCCGAAGGAGCGCAACAAAGGGGTGCGCCCCTTTGTGCAGCCCCCTTTTGTAAGCCAGCTCCCCATCCTCAACCCGTTGGTACCCCAGAAAGAGGACCTGTTATCACTTCCTCTCTCTGCCTTTTCAAGCAATATAGGACCCCTGCCCTCCTCTCCTATTACTATTCTACTCAACTGCTCACTACTCCATATCCCTCCACCCCTCACTTCCACTTAATTGCTTACTTACCTCCTTTTCCTCTCTTCACTACTTAAACCCTTGTTTCAGTACCCCGGCCATCTTTCTTCTGGAATTCCACCTATACATTGGAAATTCACTAACATTGGTCGCTTCCTACGCCACATATTCACCCCACCAATTAGACATGCTAACTTACCCTGTTCCCATCCTCAAACACCTCCCCCACCACAACAAAAAACCTCTAACAACTATTCCTGCCCCCCAACTCGAGATCACTTCTGCCTATCATGATATCTCCACTCACTCAATTCCTTGGCCTCACGGCCCTCTCTCATATACTCATCAATTCCCAAGACCTAACTAAAGAGACACCTATCCTCAACGACCTCCTGCTTGATACCCAACCCGATATATGCGCTATAACGGAAACATGGTTCAAACACACTGATTTAGTCCTCCTGAACCAACTTCCTACACAAACTTATGACATCTTCTCTCTTCTTAGGCACAAACAAAAAAAAAAAAAAAAAAAAGAGGCGGAAGCCTCCTACTGGCTGCCAAAAAGGAACTCAGACTAATCTCTCAGACCATCTACACCTCCCCTAAATTCGAAATTGGCCTTTTTAAATCAACCCAATTGCAAGTTTGCCTAGCCTATACCCCCCAGTTCTTCTTGATAATAACGCCTCCCCCTTCATTGAATTCATAGCTGACAATTTAGATATGGACATCCCAACCATCATCCTTGGGGACTTTAACCTCCATGTAGATACTATCCCCCTACCCCTTAACTGTGAAGCCTTATCATCCATCAACACCATGGGCTTCAAACAAATTATAACCACCCTCATTCCCAAGGCTGGCCATACCCTGGATTTAATCTTTATTAACTCACTTTTCTATTCCGCCGAAACCCCTTCCTGCACTCCTGTCTCCTGGTCTGACCACTCACTCATAAAAACCAACCTTACCATAAAATAAATAACCAGCCCCCTCCCACACACAAAAATACTATATACTTTAGAAAACCCTGCAACAAGGAGGACCTAATTCTCTCCCTCACGGAAACCATTGATAAAATAGACCTTTCCAGCCCAGACTTGGCCCTCGCCTCCTGGAATAATATTACCAACAACATCGCTAACAACATCTGCCCATTAAAGGCCATCGAACTAAACTCTGCTCGCAATACAAATAAACCATGGTTCACTGCTGAACTAAAAAAAACTTAACCACGATCTAAGATCTAAGGAAAAGAAATGGCGCAAAGACCTCCCCCCCTCTTTGCTGGCTGACTACAAATCAACCCTCCACACTTACAGAACATTTATACTTAAAACAAAGAGAGACTTTTACGCTCTCAAAATCCATAGTTTTCAATATATTGCTAAAGCCCTCTTTTCATTTGCTCCACCACTCATCTCAGACAACGACGCCAAAATCAAATGTGACGAACTTGCAGACTATTTCCAGGACAAAATCTCCAAGCTTCTGCTGCGATTTACACCCTCCACTTCACTCTTCAACACCACCTCCACAAACCCCATAGCTACCCTGGAGTCCTTCGAAACCTCGTCCTCCTTGGAAATTGAATCTCTCCTAAAGAAAATGAAACCTTCTTCTCACCCATCCGATACCATCCCCATGAAATCACTACTAACTATCCCAAACGTAATCGCCAAACCCCTAGCGGATATCATCAACTTCGCCCTCACCCTAGGATATGTTCCCGCTGCACTGACCAAGCCACCCTTAAACCTATACTGAAGAAGCCAAACCTAGACCCCTCAGATCCAGCAAACTTTCGGCCAATCTCCAACCTCCCTTTCATAGCAAAACTCATGGAAAGAGTTGTCAACCTCCAACTCACTGATCATCTCAAAAAACACAATCTCCTATTCCCTTCCCAATTTGTCTTCCGCAAATTCTATAATTCTGAAACCCTTCTAATTTCCCTCACAGACACCCTCCTCAAAGGATTGGATAAGGGCCAATCTTTCATACTTGCATTACTAGACATATCTTCAGCATTTGACACTATCAACCACAACATTCTTCTAAACCGGCTCTCAGAAATTGGCATCACAGGAACTGCCCTCAGCTGGTTTGAATCCTACCTCAACAAAAGACACTACAAGGTCAGAATAGGTAATAAAAAATCTAAACTTAACACGGGGAGTCCCCCAAGGCTTATCCCTCTCCTTGACACTATTCAATATTTACCTCCTGCCCCTCTGCCAACTCCTTACTGACCTAGGTCTTACCCACTTTATCTACACGGATGACGTCCAAATCCTCATTCCCATTACTGAATCTATGCCCAAATCCCTCAAGATCTGGGATAACTGCCTTACCTCAATTAACCACCTTCTCACAAGTCTCAACCTTGCCCTTAACACATCCAAAACAGAACTCCTAATCATTTCACCTGAGCACCATAACCCCCCCCCCCCCCCCCCCCCGACCTTCCTGTAACTAGGGCCCAACATGTCAGAGACCTGGGTGTCATGTTAGATAACCATATGAACCTAAAAAAATTCATTAACACCACCATGAAGGACTGCTTCTAAAACTCCAAGTATTAAAACTATTAAAAAATCCTCCTCCATTTCAACGACTTTCGTACAGTTCTCCAAGCCACACTTTTCTCCAAAATAGACTATTGCAATACCCTCCCTCCTAGGTCTTCCTGCAACCACAACCAAACCTCTCCAAATACTTCAAAATGCTGTGGCCAGAATCCTCACCAACACTCGCAGAAAAGACCATATTACTCCTATAATTATGGACATCCACTGGCTTCCAATCCACTTCAGAATCCTCCACAAGAGTCTCTCTATCATCCATAAGACCCTTCATAACCAAAGTGTTCAATGACTAAATGACTCCTTGCACTACAATTCATCGAATAGACCTACCAGAACCACTTATAAAGGAACCCTCTACATTCCCTCTTTCAAACTTACCCATCAAATCTGCACGAAAGAACGGGCACTGTCCACAGCAGGACCATCCTTATGGAATTCAATGCCCCCAGACACACGCCAAGAACACTGCACCCTGACCTTTAAGAAAAACTAAAAACTTGGCTATTCACACAAGCCTTTACATAACTTCTCCTTTGCTACCCCATGCTTTCGCCATGGCACTTATCCTTCTCCCACCCAACTAAAGAAGCCACTTTATTATGGTTCATCCCCATAATCTTCCCTCACAGTCCCCTTCCCCCCCAACCCGCTATTCCATTATCTTCTAGCTTATTTATTCCTTAGGTTTATACTTGTTTTAATTCTCCCTGTTTCATGTAATCTTCTAATTCCTTTTCCTAAGTTAACTGTTTCACCTGTTCAACGTAAACCAATGTGATATGCATATGAATGTTGGTATAAAAAAGTCTTAAATAAATAAAAATAATATTTGGATATTTGAAATCTCCCATCATTACAGCACTACCAATTTGGTTAGCTTCCCTAATTTCTCTTAGCATTTCACTGTCTGTCTCACCATCTTGGCCAGGTGGACGGTAGTATACTCCTGTCACTATACTCTTCCCCAACACATAAGGGATTTCTATCCATAAAGATTCAATTGTGCATTTAGTCTCATGCAGGCTCTTTATCGTGTTGAACTCTATGCCATCCCGGACATAAAGCACCACACCGTCTTCCAGATGCTTTTCTCTGACACTGCGATATAATTTGTACCCTGGTATAGCACTGTCCCATTGGTTATCCTCCTTCCACCATGTCTCTGATATGTCAATTAAGTCTATGTTATCATTCACTGCCGTCTTACTTCTTAGACTTCTGGTATTAGCATACAAACATTTCAAAGTGTATTTTTTGTTTGCATTTTCATTCTGCTTTTTAATTGATAGGGATAAATTGGAATCTTTTTAGCTCAGGTGAGTTTTTAATTACAGGCACTTGGACTACTTTTCTTATTATTGGAACCTCACTGTTGGGATGCCCTAATTCTAATGCATCATTAGTATCTTCTGAAGATACCTCCCTCCGAACCATGCGCTGCTGAGTGACTGTCAGCTTTCCCCTTTGTTCTAATTTAAAAGTTGCTCTCTCCCCTTTTTAAAGGTTAGCGCCAGCAGTCTGGTTCCACCCTGGTTAAGGTGGAGCCCATCCCTTCGGAAAAGACTCCCCCCTTCCCCAAAAGGTTCCCCAGTTCCTTACAAAACTGAATCCCTCTTCCTTGCACCATCGTCTCATCCATGCATTGAGACTCCGGAGCTCTGCCTGCCTCTGGTGACCTGCGCGTGGAACAGGGAGCATTTCAGAGAAAGCTACCCTGGAGGTTCTGGATTTAATCTTTCTACCTAAGAGCCTAAATTTGGCTTCCAGAACCTCCCTCCCACATTTTCCTATGTCGTTGGTGCCCACATGTACCACGACAGCCGGCTCCTCCCCAGCACTGTCTAAAATCCTATCTAGGTGATGCGTGAGGTTCGCCACCTTCGCACCAGGTAGGCAAGTTACCAGGTGATCCTCACGCCCAACAGCCACCCAGCTATCTACATTCCTAATAATTGGATCACCAACTATGACGGCCGACCTAACTCTTCCCTCCTGGGCAGTAGGCCTTGGGGAGATATCCTCAGTGCGAAAGGACAATGCATTGCCTGGAGAGCAGGTCCTTGCTACAGGATCACTTCCTGCTGCATCAGGTTGATGCTCTCTGATCAAGAGATCTTCTTCCTCCAAGGCAGCATCAGGGCTGCCAGCCTGAAGTTGGGACTTGGCTACTATGTCCCTGAAGGTCTCATCTAACCACCTCTCTGTCTGCCTCAGCTCCTCCAGGTCTGCCACTCTAGCCTCCAGAGACCAGACTCATTCCCTGAGAGACAGAAGCTCTTTGCATCAGATACACATGTAGAACTTCTCTCCGGCAGGTAAAAAATCATTCATGTGACACTTGATCGAAAGACTGGGAGGCCCCCTCTTGCTGCTGGATTGTTGCCTTCATCTCAAATTTGTTCAGTTCCTAGTTAAGTATTAGGTTGCTATTGAAAATAACCTGGATTAAATAATTAAATAATGAAATTAATGAAACAGTTTTGCACAAGAGAAAAGAATGTGTTTGTTTTTATAAGCAGGCAAGGAAGACCTTGGGGTGAGAAGCAGAAGCAGTTTGTGTAGAAATTTGCTGATGCTTCAAGGCCTAGCTACTGAACAGGGAAAGAAGGGAGTGTACTAAAATAACGGTATTTTGACATCATTAGTTTAGGTAAAAGGTTCAGTAATTCTCCACTCCAAATAAGGGAGCCATCCCAAAATAGAAAAAAACGCTGTCAGCCATACATGTATATAAGACAATAATGTATCTTGTATTAGGGGGAAAGAAGCAAGAGAGCAGAGCAGGCTAGGTAGAACGTCACTGTTAGATGCACTATGCTTCTAAGAAAGACTAATTATATATTCATTTCTTGCATTTTACTAATAAAAATTATTCATTAAGACAAGAAGTTGTAGATTATTACAGAAGCGCCGGCCTTCTGCCCCAGAGCATAGGCTCCGGAATTGAACTCTCTGTGTGTGTGGAGAACACAGATAATGATCCTTTTGAACTCTCTGCAAGGGGAGATAATGATCTGAACTCCCTGACCATCGCAGCGGTCAGGTAAATGAACACTATAGGAGTTGGATTCCCTGTTTCCGTAGGTGGGCCACAGCTACTGCTAGACACTTGGTGAAGACCCTCAGGGCTGATGAGAGGCCAAAGGGGAGCATCTTGTATTGAAAATGGCGTCCACTGACTTGGAAGCATAGGTACCCACCAGGATGCAGGGTGCATAGGGATATGAGAGTACCATCCTTGAGGTCGAGCGAACACATCCAATCATTGGGCCGTAGGAAGGGCAATATGGATTTGAGGGAAGTCATCCTGAATTTCTCTCTGGCCAGGAATTTGTTGAGAGACCAGAGATCCAGGATGGGACATAGGCTTCCCGATTTCTTGGGAATAAGGAAGTACTGAGTGTACAATCCTTGATGGAGTGGCAGGGACTCGGCGGATGGAACATTGAAGAAGCTTAGTGACCCCTCAGGGAGCGGCTGCTGAGTGAGTCGACCTGCTTTGTCCATACCATGTGGGGAAGAGATGGTGTGGACTTGAAGTTGGGGGTGAGCCTTCCTTAATGATCTTTGGCACCCAACGGTCAGAGGTGATTGTTTCCCACGAGGGGAGGAAATAGGAAAGTCTCTCTCCAACAGGTAGCAGTAGAGGCAGCCTGGGATTCTCTAAAAAACTTTAAGGGGGTTTGGGGGTGTTGCCATTGGGGGGAGGTTGTGGCTGTCATGTGGTTCACTGGCATGAGCACTTCTGCAGCTGCTGAGGAGATTGCACCTGGGCTGGCGGGTAAGACTGCAGACGGAAGGGTGGGTATAGTCTGTAAGATCGCCTCTGAAAGTAGGATTTTCTGTAACTGGGGTAGTACCGCTTTGTGGATGCGGGATCAGAGGGCATTGTCAGTGACATGACAGCAACATTTTGATCTTTGAGTTGCGCCACTGTTTCGCGCAACGTATCCCCCGAACAGGTTGTTGGGGAGACATGGGAGGTCGGCCAACTTCTCGTGCACATCTTCTCTAATTGCACTAGCGCAGAGGCACGCTAATCGTCTGGCCACAATGCCACTCGCTGTGGCTCGGGTGGATGGGTCGAAGGCTTTGTATATAGTGCGGAGCAAGTGTTGGAGGCCTTCCTCCAGATCATGGAACTGGTCAGGCAGGCGGTTGTCCGGTGCAGCCGCCGTGAGTAAAGATTTTAGCGATTGCAGACACTCCTATAAATACTGAGTGATGTAAAATTGGTGTTGTTGGATTTTTGTATTGAGCATGCCCGCCTGAGAGGCCTGCTTGCCAAAATCGTCTAGGTACTTGCAGTCCTTCCCCGGAGGGGTATTGGAGTGCAGTCGTGTCTTTTTTTGCCCTCTTCATGGCCGACTCAACGACCACTGATGCAAGAGGAAGTTGGAGGATGCTATAGAAGGGGGACCTCCTCATTCGAAATTTGAGGTCAGTCTTGCGCAACGTCTTGGTCTGGAGAAGAGGGACTCCCATGTCCCGGTCACCATTGCATCCAAGTCGGCATGTGAGGGCACCTTAAAAATGTTTAGTATGCTGAGGACTTCCACCCGGGGATCCGGCACCTTTCTGGTCTCAATGTTAAGTCTGTTTCCTACCTTCTCTACAAATTTTGAATAAGAGAGATCCTCTGGAGGGGAGACCATCTCAGGCTGCTCCTCTGGGGGATCTGAAGAGTAGCCGGTTGAAGATACTGGAGAGATGGATGGAGACTAGTGAGGCGAGACATCCCTGGGCGGGGAGCCCCGCAAAGGAGGACTGATGGAACATGGCCCCGGGCTAAGATTCTCCTGTCCAGGTGAACGTGAAGCCACGAGGGGAGAAGGGGCTTGTGACCTGCCAGAGCGTTTGTCCGCACCCTGCTGTTCAACCGTCGAGAGGAATTGAGTCAAAATCCTGGAAATCTGAGACATTGTCTGGGAGGCCAAGGTGTCATGGGAGACAGGCAATGGTTCCTTGGGGGCGGCCCTTGGTGGTATCGTCGCGAGGAGGATGTATGAGTCTGGACCTCTGTAACAAGACATCATCTGATCTTTCGTAGGAGGCCCTTTGACCTGTTTGGCCAAGAGTTCCTGCAGGTGTTGTGTAGAGTGCCTGCGTCAAGACATGGAGGACAAATCTGAGAAGACAAGAGAAGACTGAGAAATCCCATTGACCCCTCTTCTGAAGCAGGACCTGCGTCTGAGTCCAGCAGGTACAGAAGTGGAGTGAGGTCCAGTCGTTCCTTGGCATGCTGATCACCACTGCCGGAGGGTCGTGGATGCATGGGTGGTGCAAGACTCTGGGCAGGGATGTGCGTCGATGTATAGTGCTTTGGTTCCGACGCCATTTTGCGTTGGTGCGTCGACCAGAGAGGCCTTCTTGTGTTTGGTGGAGGTATGCTTCGACGCATGGCTGTACATCCGATGCTTTGACGCACTTGTGCTGGCCGGCGCCGGCATTCGTGGAGGCAGCGGTGGCACAGTCCGATGGTCCTTGCGTTGGGGTGATGGGGGTGTGCTTTGGATAGCATGTACAGTCCTGAAGTGCTTCCTTGTGGATCGAGATAAGTGCACGCATTAGTTGTTTCACATTATACAGTGCTTGCACTTGTGATATAGCCCCGGAAGGAGAATATCAGATGTCCATGCAACCTATGATTAGACAAGCCCAGTGCTCCACGGGCTTCACAATATAAACCAGAAAGTATACCGTGGCAATATATGACGGTTGCAGGACATCCTCTTTTACAGAGTTCTTTCTATATAGCTGAATCTATACTTTTGTGATTGTTTTCTACTTTTCAAGCTATTGTTTGGGTTACCTATAGTGCTGTAGACTAGCTGATGACACCTTAGAGATAGTGAATAGCTGTTGTCCTGAAGAATAAAGCAAACAAGGTGGTTCATATAAAGATAATCTCTTTAAATATGCTGGACCTGTCCCATAGATACGACGATACATCAAAATCTTGAATGTGACCCTTTGCTCGATTGGCAGCCAGTGAAGATCTTGCAAAATTGGAGAAACGTGATCTCTCAGACCACAACCATCCACCAATCAAGCACTGCATTTTCCAGCAATTGTAAAACACATAAATGGCACTTACGGACCTACTATAAAGGGCATTACAGTAGTCCACCACCATTAAAACGAAAGAATGAAACAAAGTTTTAAAATCCTGAATTTGCAGAATGAATTTCAGGTGACGCAATTTACGTAATCTAAAAAAAACATTCCTGTCCACCCGACGTAAATGAACCTGCAAATTAAAAGACTTATCAAAGTATACTCCAAAATCCTATACTGACTCAATAGGACCAATCTCAAAGCCCTCTACTGAAATTTTAGGGAAAAAAAATCAAATTCTGCCCTATATGTAACCGGTAAGATTTCCTTCTTGGCAATATTCAAAACTAGCTCATTCTCTTTCAGTCATACATTAACCATTTCCACTGAGGCAGAAATGGACCTAACAACCTCCTCCGTTGTAGAACAGACCAGAAAAAGTAGCTGCAGGTCATCTGCAAATAACCTAAAAAAGATTCCCAACTCCTTCAGCTTATTACACAAGGGACTCATAAAAATATTAAACAGTAACAAAGACAGCGAAGAGCCCTGGAGTACACTCTAGCTAAGAGCAACCCACTCTGAAACTTGTCTCACTTGCTGAACCCTTCCCATCAAAAACTAAGAGAACCACAACCCACCTTATCCCTAATTCCAATATCAAAAAGCTTTGTAAAAACAAGGAATGTGTGAAAGAATCAAAGGCTGCAGACACATCAAGTAGTACCATAACCACTGAGTGGCTTGATCCAATTCACTCTAGATGAAATAAGATACCGAGATCAATAAGGTGTCGGTACTGTGTCCCTTTCTAAAACTGCTCTGAAAAACACTAAGAACAGCACTGTCCTCTGCAAAGTCTGTTAACTGAGACATCACCACCTTCTCTAATACTTTCCCAACAGAGGGAAGTATTGAGATCGGGCAGTAGCCTTTAGCATCTGAATGTGAAGGGGGTCATTTTTTAAGATAGGAAACACAATGATTTGAAAATGCCTCAGCATGCACCATCTTGCTATGCAAAACCTCTGGTTGTACCAAATAAGAGGCCAACTTTAATAAATCACAAGGTTGATTTAGAGACTATTTTAATAGCATCGTAAAATAAGATTTAAGTCTATAAATCATTCTAACTTGCAAATACTCCTCCCTAAAAAAATCTGTTTCCTCCACAACCTCTTTTTCCTACGTTAATTCTCTCCATCTGCAAATCACCATGAGATCTACTTCAGGGAGATCCCCTCTAGTTCACTATCATCTGAAAGACAACTAGTCTGAGTTCCCATTCACTTGAATCCAAAAGATTTCTGCTGAGAAAGTTTGTATGTTCTCCTGACACATATGTGCTACTGATAGTTGTAAAAGATCCTCCAAAATAGGAGATTGGTCTTTTTGGACACCTCCAGGTTTTGAGTGCCTTCTTAAGTTTGTATCCATCATGATTAAGATCCACAAGGGGGCTCCAAACTCTCACCTTTCAATAAATTCCAAGGTGTTGCTCACCAAACAAGACTTTCCTTCATTGAAAATGGGAAAAAAAGGCTGCCTTCATAGTCTCGGAATTCGGGTGACCACCGAGACAGGATTATAAGGTTCACGTTTGCTCTGGCCCTTGGACTGGATCTAAGGTGGCCACTGTAGATCCCAGCAGCATTCCCAAACTCTGCGGGCTCTCTGAACCGAAAACTGCTGTGCCTGGCCCACGATCTTGGCAACTCTTACAAAGTTAAGAACACATGACCCGGCAGCCCCCAGGAGAGGACTCCAGAGGTCACAGCAAGCGATCCAGGCTTCAAACTCTGCAGCGCCAGCTTCCACACACATCGCACCTAAAACTTCTTTACTGTACTCTATCCATTAATCTTGCTATACTTATCTGTTTACTGGAACTTATCTGTTTTAATTTGATTTATGTGTTTTGATTTTACATTGTAATTTTGTTTGATAGAAGTAATTTGCTACAGATTTTATACAGAATTTAATTCAAAACAAGAGTCAATAAAGTGGATTACTAGGAAGATATAGATAAATTGTAGTGTTTGAGGGCTTTTATAATGTCTCTAGGCACATTTCCCCTCGGTTTCGCCAAGCACCTGTAAGAATTGTCTAACTCACTTTGAGACACCTGACATCTTCTGCTCTGCCTAGAACTGCCAAGCAAATGCTCATCGCCACCTGCATGCAATCGGCATATTCTGGACTCTCAGACATTCCTCTGATGCAGAGATTCCCTCTCCTAGACCTGCTTTCCAGGTCCTTAATACATTCTTTTTAAGCTATATTGCCTCATCCCTCAAACTCTTGCAGATGCTCCAAAACTGCCCATATTCTCACCAACTCTCGTAAATACGATATCATCCCCATCCTTAAAGACCTACATTGGCTCCCCATCTCATCTAGAATTCTATACAGACCCTCACCTTAATACACAAAACCCTACACAACCCTGACATGCAATGGCTAAACAATTCCCTATGTTTTCACACTCCTTCCAGACTCACCAGATCCTCCAACAATGGCACCCTATTCACTCCCCCCACCAAACATACATGCCTTAGCTCCACCAGAGACCGCGCCCTATCCATCGCTGGCCCCTATCACTGGAACTCGATGCCCTCTGACATTCATCTAGAACCCTGCACCCAAACCTTCAAAAGAAATTAAAAACCTGGCTCTTCAAACAGGCCTTCTCATAAGACATCGCCACTCCTAATCGCCGACCATTTTCCCCTCTTCTGTACATACCCCTACTATGTATATACTCCCCCCCACGAAAGTTATGATTGTACGCTATCTTATATTTCTCCAGTTAACTTTTTCTCTACCGTTCACCCCCCTCTCCTATCCACCTGTCTCTTCCCTCCTCTTCGTTCTTATATCCTCATATTTAATCAATTAATTGTTTTATTGTAATTTTTCTTCCATTTCCACTCCCTTTGCTTCCTTTGTTTTATGTAAACCAATGTGATGTCCATACGAACTTCGGTATACAAAAGTGTTTAAATAAATAAATAAATAAATAAATAAATATACGGTTACTGAGAGACCGGAGAAAGGCAGGGACATAGAGCATGTTCATGAAAGATACAGATAAGGGAGAGCACATGCCAGTACAAAGAGAGCCAGACAAGCAGAAAGCAGAGCATGTAACAGTATTGAAAGATAAGAAAACAAGCTAGGATGCAGAACATGTACTGGTACTGAGAGAGATGGGGGACAGGTAGGGAAGCAGAGAATGTACTAATACAGTGAGAGAGAGACAGACAGAAATGGGGAAAGACCAGGACAAAGCATGAACCAATGTTAAGGGAGACTGAGATAAGAATATGCAGGGAAGCTTAGTGGACTACATAAAATAACCGTACTGGTAATGAGAGATAAGATGGAGACAGGCAGGGAAGAAAGCACGCATCAGTACCGAGAGATCAAGACAGAGCCAGGGAAGGAAGCAGAGTAGATACAAGTGCAATTAATTTTGTGCTTCTCTTACCATGCAAGACGTTCATATTCATTCTCCAATTTGTAGATGAAGCTAGCTAGCGAGTTCTTCAGATCGGCCACTTGGTTGATGAGAGCATCTATGGATAACTCCAGCTGTTTTTCTTCCCTCTGCATCCATCAAAAGAGAGGGGTATTAGGAAATTGCTTCCTTTCTGGCAGATAGAGACTTCACTGGAACTTAAGTATATGCCATTCCAGCAACATTCATGTATTAGATATTTATTTATTTATTTTATTTAATATTTTTATATACCGACGTTCGTCAGGGATATCACATCGGTTTACAGTGTAACTGAAATTGGCGCCTGGGAAGGCGTTTTACATCGAACAGATATAACGAAGTAACATATAAACAAATGAGGATGCGATATGTCCAAGAAAGGATGGTCTCATTAGAGACTAGGATCTGAATTACCAGAAATGACTTTCTTTGAATGAGGAAAACATCTCCATGAACATAAAATCATAATGCAGCAAACGTAGCAAAATGCTCAGCAGTTATTCTGACAAACAATCCCAACTCCCAGAATATCCCGTATTAATGTTTATTAAATTATATCTTATGATTCCTCACTATGGAACACGTGGTTCCTTTTTGTTATTTCTACCAAAGTTTTCTTTAAAAATACCAAGACAATTTGTTGAAGGAGAAGGTGGGACGTTTCATAAATTTTCGGGTAACATTACCACCATGTAATGTATCAAGTTTTTAATCATGAACGATCCACCTCCGTCCTTGAAATTTTTTAAATTCTATGAAATGTGCGCTCATGTAGATTAAAATAGATCTCTTTTCAAAGAAAATGTTTTTGTGTAATATATATGCCTATTTCCTAGATTTTTTCACTGCAAAAAGCCAGAAAATTTGGCCAACCAGTCATTACTGATGAACTGCAATTAATCTGCTTGCAGAGTGTTAGACAAAATCGGCTTGACTTGACTTAATAACTTTCATTATCCTGCCAAGTTAGACTTACAACCCAAATATAACACATAACCGACATCTTTGCGAGTGTCGTTGTCAAGCCGATTCAGTCTAACACTCTGCAAGCAGATTAATTGCTTTATATCGCAATTATATCTTTTTTGAGATGCGGCGACCAGAATTGTAATTGTCTGGCCAATGCACATAGGATCTCTGCCCTGTCCTCTGGCAAGAACGCTTTCCTCTCCGCTGTGTTGATCCTCGCTTCAATGAACTGAAGGATCTGAGTTGGCTGGAGGCTGGACTTTTTGTAGTTGATCACGAAGCCCAGCGTTTGTAAACAATCGATTGTCTCTCTCAGGTGGCCTCTGAGGGTCAGCTTGTCTAATGCCACTAGCAACCAACCGTCCAGGTAGGGAAACAGTTGGATCCCTTTTCTTTGGAGGTGGGCTACCACCACAGCTAAGCACTTGGTGGATACTCTGGGAGCAGAGGACAGTCCAAAGGGGAGCACTTTGTACTGGTAATGTTGCCCATTGGACTGGAAGCACAGGTATCGCTACAAGGAGCAGTGCATGGGAATGTGGGAGAAGGCATCCTTGAGGTCTAGTGAGCACATCCAGTTGTTGGGTTGCAGGAAAGGAAAGATACTCTTTAGGGTTGTCATTCTGAATTTCTCCTTGAGAAGAAATTTGTTGAGTTCCCTGAAGTCCAAGATTGGTTGGAGACCACCCGATCTCTTGGGAATGAGGAAGTATGGGGAATGGAACAGCTCCCCTATGAGGAAAGACTAAAGAGGTTAGGACTTTTCAGCCTGGAGAAGAGACGGCTGAGGGGGGATATGATAGAGGCGTTTAAAATCATGAGAGGTCTAGAACGGGTAGATGTGAATCGGTTATTTACTCTTTCGGATAATAGACTAAGGGGCACTCCATGAAGTTAGCATGGGGCACATTTAAAACTAATTGGAGAAAGTTCTTTTTTACTCAACGCACAATTAAACTCTGGAATTTGTTACCAGAGGATGTGGTTAGTGCAGTTAGTGTAGCTGTGTTTAAAAAAGGATTGGATAAGTTCTTGCAGGAGAAGTCCATTACCTGCTATTAAGTTCACTTAGAGAATAGCCACTGCCATTAGCAATGGTTACATGGAATAGACTTAGTTTTTGGGTACTTGCCAGGTTCCTATGGCCTGGATTGGCCACTGTTGGAAACAGGATGCTGGGCTTGATGGACCCTTGGTCTGACCCAGTATGGCAGGTTCTTATGTTCTCTCTCCTACACTCACCTCATGTGAAAGCATCGAGGAATTTACTTTCCTACTAAATGCCAAGTAACTCGGGACCTGCTACGGAAAACACCCTCTCGCCACGGCCACCATTCACTTTCCCTCCAGGATGGAAGTTGTAGGAGCTGCTGACGATGTCTCTCAGGGACAGAAGCTTTCAAAAGCGTTTGCAAATGATCAGCTCCCTGCCCTCTGAGGGCCTTAAACATTAAGACCCTTACTAGATGGACAGCATGGGGGGGGGGGGTCCTCAGCGGACGCAGGGACGCGGCTCGGGGACGTCCATCCCGGGCTCGCGGGGGGGAGTCGCTGCTTCAGGGACTTTTATTTGTCTTGAGGGCGCCTCGCGGCCTCTGCCCCCCTCCCCCGCGCTCTCACCTGCATCGCGGCCCCGGCTCTTTGCACTTCCCCTCAGCGCCGGAAACAGAAAGTCGTTTCCACTTCCGGGTCGCTGCTTTCTGTGCGGAGGTGAAAGGTCAATGCGTGCGGCCCATGGAGAGGAGAGAAGGGAAGCGGTGGGGAGGGGATGCACCGGAAAGATGAGTGAGAGAGGAGCCGACAGCGAGGTACGGACCCCCGAGATACCGCTGGGATCTGTCACTCCCCCCGCCCCGGAGATTGCAGCCCCGCTATCTCCACCCCGGGCACTAAAATCCCCCACAATTACACCCACCCCGCAACTGCACCTCCACACCTACCCCACCCCGCAACTGCACCTTCCCCACCTTCTCCTCCACAATTACACCCACCCTGCAACTGCACCTCCTCCCCACACCCCGCAACTGCACCTCCACCTTCTCCCCGCACCTACCCCCACCCCGCAACTGCACCTCCACACCTACCCCACCCCGCAACTGCACCTCCACCTCCTCCCCACACCTACCCCACCCCGCAACTGCCCCTCCTCCCCACACCTACCCCGCAACTGCACCTCCACCTCCTCTCCGCAACTGCCCCTCCTCCCCACACCTACCCCGCAACTGCACCTCCACCTCCTCCCCACACCTACCCCCACCCCGCAACTACCCCCACCCCGCAACTGCACCTTCCCCACCTCCTCCACAATTACACCCACCCTGCACCTCCCCCACAATTACATCCAACCTGAAATTGCAACTCTACCTCCCCCCACACCTACCCTACAATTACATCTACCCTGCAACTGCCCCACTAATGCTCCTCCCACACCCACCCCCACCCCACAACTACACCTCCCCCACCCACCCCACAATTACACCCAACTTGCAATCGCACCTCCACCACCCTCCCACATTTTATTTATTTATTTATTATTTTTTTTATATACCGACATTCATCTCAATTGAGATATCACACCGGTTTACATTCAGGTACTGTAGGTATTTTTCTATCCCCAGAGGGCTTACAATCTAAGTTTTTTTGTACCTGCAATCACACCTATTTATTTATTTAAAGTTTTTCTATACCGGCATTCGTGATACAATCGCATCATGCCGGTTTACAGATAACAGGGGGTGTAAAAAAACAGAACATTGAACATGTGCATAGAACCGTAAAGTTACATTAAAACAAGGTTTATCTAACTGGGGGAGGAGAGAGAGTTAGATGAATTGAGCAATTTTAAGATTAATTATTTACATTATATTATTTACCCCTCCACCACCCTCCCACATCCACCTACAACTGCACCTCCACCACCCTCCCAGACCCTCCCCACAACCGCACCTCCACCGCCCTCCCAGACCTACCTCTCAATTACATCTCCAGGTCACAGGTATCTGGCAGAATTGCAAAACGTCAGTATATTCCATGTTGCTTATCCAGTAGATTTTCCAAAGTCCATGTTAATAATGGTTTATGAAAATTTTCTTCTAGAAACTTGGCCAAATCTTTTTTAAACCCAGCTAGACTAACAGCTTTCACCACATTCCCCAGCAACAAATTCTAGGTTTTAATTATACATTAAGTAAAACAATATTTTTTCCTATTCTCTTAAATGTATCACCTAGTAACTCAATGCTTATTCCCTTGTCTTTGAACTATTTGAAAGAGTAAACAACTAATTTGCATTTACCCTTTCCACTCATTTTATAGACCTCTATCATATTTCTCCTCAGTTGTCTTTTCTCCAAGCTGAAGAGTCCTAACCTCTTTTGCTTTTCTTCTTAGGGGAATTGTTCCATCTCCTTTCATTTTAGTCGCCCTTCTCTGTACCTTTTCTAATTTCCTAGTGTGTAGCCAGATGGACTCAGGACCAATGGGTTTATGCTCCCCTGAAAGCAGATGGAGGCAGTCAGGTTTCAAAGCTGACGTCACCCTAGGTAAACCCCTGCAGTGACCTCAGCCTTTCAGTATTTCTCAGTCTCCAGCAGATGTGGATGTGCTTTCTTTATGGGATCGCTGTATCTTTTGGAAGAAGAAATTCTACTTTTAAATTGGAGAAAAGATTGAGCCCCACTGTCCTGCAGTTATACCTAAAGGTCCCTCCCCCAGTTGAGAATTCCTGAGGCAATTTCCGAGGTCCCTCAGAGTTGTACCTTAGTCCGATAGCTGATTCCTAGTGTGGACTTTGCTGCTGAAGCAACTGAAAGGCAATGGGTGCAGGAAGCTGAGCGCGGTGTTGATAGCCAAAGCACTCTCCCCCTGCAGCCGGAGACTGTCTCTGTACTTAGCCGGTAAGCGCTGAGACCAGGTAAGTAAAGAAAGAAGAGGATTCCTCCCGATTCAGAGACGTTTGGAGGGGTTTCGGGAAGACTTCTCCAATCTCTTTGCTTGGCGCGCTACACCAACGTTGTTCCCAATCCCGTTGGGGTAAGGGGAAGTGGGCTTCCGAGCAGGTTGAGCATCTCCCTGGTGGGCTTGGTCGGCAAACCACGTGGTAGGCCACAGAGGCGCCATCTTGCGCACGTTTTTGTGCCTGTATTGCCCACCATAGAGCTTCGGTATGCACAGTGCGTGTCGGCTCTGCGCACACACTGGGGCGGATTTTCAGAGCCCTGCTCGCGTAAATCCGCCCAAAACCGGGCGGATTTACGCGAGCAGGGCCCTACGCGCCGGGAAGCCTATTTTACATAGGCCTCCCGGCGCGCGCAGAGCCCCGGGACTCGCGTAAGTCCCGGGGTTCTCGGAGGGGGGCGTGTCGGGGGGCGGGCCCGGTCGTCGCGGCGTTCAGGGGGCGTGTCGGCAGCGTTTTGGGGGCGGGTACGGGGGCGTGGCTACGGCCCGGGGGCGTGGCCGCGCCCTCCGTACCCGCCCCCAGGTCGCGGCCCGGCGCGCAGCAGGCCCGCTGGCGCGCGGGGATTTACGTCTCCCTCCGGGAGGCGTAAATCCCCCGACAAAGGTAAGGGGGGGGTGTAGACAGGGCCGGGTGGGTGGGTTAGGTAGGGGAAGGGAGGGTAAGGTGAGGGGAGGGCAAAGGAAAGTTCCCTCCGAGGCCGCTCCGATTTCGGAGCGGCCTTGGAGGGAACGGGGGGAGGCAGCGCGGCTCGGCGCGCGCAGGCTATACAAAATCGATAGCCTTGCGCGCGCCGATCCAGGATTTTAGTGGATACGCGCGGCTCCGCGCGTATCTACTAAAATCCAGCGTACTTTTGCTTGAGTCTGATGCGCAAGCAAAAGTAGGCTGATCGCCCTTCTTTTAAAATCTACCCCACTGTGCGTATAACGTCACACGCATATATATGTGCACAATGTACTAGGAGCAGAATACAAGTAAAGCCAGGCGCACTGGCTGTGGTGTGCCTTGCTGCAGTCTGCGTAGGTGCCCGAAATCTGTGCCCATAAAATTTAAGCTTCAGCCATCTGAACACGCAGTTGCCGTCGCCAGTGGCTCTGGCAGCAAAGAAACATAAGCGCTTCTCTCTGCTCAGCTTGTCATATTAGGGCTGCACAGTCTGACCTGGATTCTTGCCAAAGTCAGCACTGTGATGAAGCCCAGGGAGAATTGGCCTCCCAGGACTTTGCTGCGCCCGGCTCCTCCCATTCAGAGGATGGGTCAGCCACAGCCTCAACCAGAAGTACCTCTGATCTGAGTAACCCCGGGACTGGGTCATCTATGGAAGAGGGAAATTTAGCGGCACCTTCCCCAATATCTTCTGGGCTTGAAAGACTTCCACCCAAGAGAAGGCCAGGCCGCCTTCTCTTGGGTGGAAGTCTTTCAAGGCCTTCAAGCCTTTGTACAAACGCAGTCTGCTATCTCACTTGCCCTGTCTGGATTGAACCTCAGCTGGTAAGCCCTCTTTCTCGCAGTCCTATTGGCAGACCTCAAGGCATGCCTCAACTCACCAAGGTTGTTCCTGGCAAGGACCTGGATGGCATGGATGAAGAAGAGGATCCAGATTCCTGGAAAATGGGGGAAAAACCCCTGGTTTAGAACTGTATCGGACCATATTAGGGTTTTTTCATAGAGAAGAATTGTCGGCCCTGGTTTCCCAGACCCTGAAGATGCTGGGAGTTCCTGGGGCAGACTCGATGACGGATCCAAAGAAGAATCCCATTCTGATTTCCCAATGGAAAGCCTCTTGCTTCTTTCCAGTACTGGAAGCCATCCAGGAGTTGATTGACTTGGAATGGGATGTAGCAGAAGCAAGTTTTAAAGGTGGACGAGCGTTAAAGCTCTATATCCACTGGATCTGGCAGCGAGAGAACGTTTGCATTTCTCTAAAATGGATGCACTGTTCTGTGCCGTCTCTAAACTCACATCTATCCCAGTGGAGAGAGGAGCAGCCTTAAAGGATGTGCACGAAAGGCAGATGGAGTCCATCCTTAAACAGGCCTTTGATGCAATAGCAATAACCTTACAGATTGCTTCTTCTTGTGCTCTGGTGGCTCGTTCTTGCCTGCATCTCTCTCGGGAGGTGGATGACTGGGGAGCGAATTCCAGAGCAGTTATGGAATCCGCTGCAGTCTCTTTAGCTGACGCAGGCTGGGACCTAGTTCAAACCTCGGCCCGAGGAGTGGCCTCAGTGGTGGCAGCCAGAAGACAGCTATGGCTGCGGAATTGGTCAGCAGATGCAAACTCCAAGGCAAATCTCACAAAGATGCTCTTTAAAAGATCATTCCTCTTCCTTCTCCGAATCTCCTGCATCAGGGCCCAGTTTGTTTTGGAGAGGTAGATTGCTTTTGTCTAGTGGCGTGGCTTTTGAGAGGCAGAGATTGAGGAGTAAGAGTTACTCGGATGCGGTTATTGCCTCAAGTTGAAAATCAAGCACTACGTATATGTGGATGATATCCAAATTCTCATCCCCATCAAGGAGTCATTACAAAAATCCCTCATTTTCTGGGACAGTTGCTTCCAGGAAATCAGTTCTCTCCTCTTTAAGCTTAACCTAGTCATCAATAAAGACAAGATGGAATTCCTAATCATATCATGATGAGAACCTCTTTATTAGAGAAACAACCTTTCACCCAGATGATCAACCTCAGGTCGATAACCATTCTCTTCCTACCCTCTCTTCAACAATACCTAACAATTTCAAAAATTCTTCTTACGTAAGAGATCTAGGCTCCCTCTTGGACAACCAGTTGAACTTCAAAAGGTTTGTCAACAATACGACAAAAGAATGCTTCTTCAAATTACAAGTTCTTAAAAAGCTTAAACCCCTTCTACACTTCTATGATTTCCGTTTGGTTCTTCAATCAATTATACTCACCAAAATTGACTACTGTAACTCTTTATTGCTTGGGCTCCCAGCTGTAACCATAAAGCCACTACAGATGTTACAGAACTCAGCCGCCAGGATTTTGACGAATACAAAAAAGAGGGATCACATCACACCCATCCTTTACAACCTCCACTGGCTCCCTATCAAATACAGAATCCTTTACAAAGTGTTAACCATCATGCACAAAAACCTACACAACCTTGCCCCAATTGATCTCACTTTCCAGGTTCGCCCTAATTATTCCACTAGACCGATGAGAAGAGCATACCTAGGCACTCTATCCCTCAAGCTAAAACATCTCTAAGAAAAAGGGCCTTTTCTACCGCAGGTCCCTCTCATTGGAACAATCTCCCTCCAGACCTCCGACAGGACCCATGCCCAATCTCCTTTAAGAAAAAACTAAAAACTTGGTTATTCAAGCTTGCGTTTCCTGAACTCTCTTTTTAGCTTAAAGCTTTCTCTCCATCTTTTTGCAACACATCCCTGTTCATTTCTTTCAATAATATAGTTTGGTTTGTTGTCAATTTCTCTCTCATTTCTGCTCTTTCTTTCTCAGGTTCCCTTTGAAGAGACCCTCAGACACTCTTTCACTTTTCCTTTTATTTTTATATATTTTTATTTTATTCTTTCGCTATTCACCACTCCTTTTTCTGCACATCTTCTTATTTCCTCTTTTCTTATTGATCCAAGTACAAGCACACTTTATTTGGATCGATCATTTGTTGACATTTATTACTTGTATCCTTTATTACTATGTAATTCAATTTGTTTTTTGTTTACCTTGATTACTATGTAATTTCAAATTGTTTACTTGGTTATTCTTTTCTCTGATTATGTTACTTAAGGTTTCATAGATGTTCATGGTTCCATGTAATGCCTATAGGCAAGTTTTTTGTTCATTGTAAACCGGTTTGATTTGCATCTAATGTAGGAAGATCAGTATATAAAAGCTAAAAATACATAAATAAATTGCCTCGCTCTTTCATTCCTGTAAAACTTCTACCTCCATGGCGTACTTTAGAGTTTGGGGAGTGCTTGAATCCTGGTGCCTAGACCACGGAGTGCAGTTGTCCAGGGCTTCAAGTTCGGATGTTCTGGATTTTTTACAGGCAGGGTTAGCCAAGGGGTTGGCATTTAATTCCCTATGAGTTCAAGTGGCGGCCCTTGGCTGTTTTCGGGGAAAGGTGCAGGGGGTTGCGCTAGCCTCTCATCTGGATGTGGCTCGCTTTCTGAGAGGGGCAAAACATCTGCGTCCTCCAGTCCGGAACCCCTGTCCCTCGTGGAAGCTGAATCTGGTGCTCCACGCCCTTTGTAATGCTCCCTTTGAGCCATTGAAACGAGCGACCTTGAAGGTCGTTTTTCTTGTGGCTATTTCCTCAGCAAGGCGCGTTTCCGAGATTCAGGCCTTATCTTGCAGGGAGCCTTTCTTACGGATTTCTGATGCAGGAGTTTCCTTAAGAATAGTTCCCTCTTTTCTCCCGAAAGTGGTGTCCTCTTTTCATTTGAATCAGTCAGTGGAGCTTCCTTCGCGGACCTGGATTCTTCTACTCCAGAGTCGGAAATTTGATGTACAGAGGGTGGTGTGTTACTTGGAGGTTATGAACAGTTTCCGTCTCTTGGACCATCTGTTCATCCTGTGGAGTGGACCCAAGAGGGGTCATAAAGCTTCAGAGGCCACTGTCGTAGGCTTGCTAAAGGAAGCTATTGTTTCGGCATACCTTGTTCAGGGACATCCGATTCCGGTCGGTCTTAAAGCTCATTCTACTCGATCACAAGCGGCCGCATGGGCGGAATGTCAACAGGTGTTGCCACAAGAGATTTGTAGGGCGGCTATCTGGAAATCTACACATACTTTTGCCAGCATTATCGTCTAGATGTCCGGGCCCCAGAGCCTGGATCCTTCGGGGCGAGTGTGCTCCAAGCTGGACTCTCTCAGTCCCACCCTGGTTAGGGAAGCTTTGGTATATCCTAGGAGTCTGGACTGATCCGGGTACATACAGGTAAAGGAAAATTGGTTCTTACCTGCTAATTTTCGTTCTGGTAGTACCACGGATCAGTCCAGAGTCCCATCCATGGGAAAACGGAGAGTCTGCTCGGCTGATAGCAATTTTTCTGAAAGTTTACTGAATCCCCCCCCTTTTCAGGGTAAGAGTATGGGCATAAATTTGTTCATTGAGTTACAAGTTTTTCATTCCCTCTGCTCTTCAGGGGGAGGTTGTTTATGTGAAGGTCATGGTTTAATCTTTCTGCTTGGGTACAGTGTAATACTGACAGACTCTAGGTGGCACTTCAGGGGTATAAGATGGAGTCCATTAAAACTTCTCTGTCTCCATCTGCTGGAGGGGAGGCAAAACCCAGGAGTCTGGACTGATCCGTGGTACTACAGGAACGAAAATTAGCAGGTAAGAACCAATTTTCCTATAGATATGGTTTAATGGCTTTACCCAGGGAAAGTCTTGCTTCACACATCTTCATTTTTTGAAGGGTGAATAAACATGTGGCTAAAGGTGAACCGGTAGATGTAGTGTATTTGGATTTTCAGAAGGTGTTTGACAAAGTCCTTCAAGTGCGTCTCCTGAGAAAATTAAAATGTCACGGGATAGGAGGCAATGTCCTATTGTGAATTGCTGTGAAGGGGTGGTTCTCACAGATGGCATGTCGTCCATTTTTTTTCTCTTTCTCACAGGTGGAAGAGGCAGGGCAGGCATTTCTGCTAATGAAAAAAGATTATCGTATTTCTCGCAATGTTCGCCTCGCTTGGTTTCTGTCAAACCTGCACCAAGTCATTTCTCCCGTGCCAGAAGCGGAGCTGGTGAGTGTGGAGAGAGTATTGCCTTCCCATTTCCCTTTTACAGACCATCTGGGAGCATAAGAAATTTCTATGCTGGGTCAGACCAAGGGTCCATCAAGCCCAGCATCCTGTTTCCAACAGAGGCCAAACCAGGCCACAAGAACCTGGCAATTACCCAAACACTAAGAAGATCCCATGCTACTGATGCAATTAATAGCAGTGGCTATTCCCTAAGTAAACTTGATTAATAGCCATTAATGGACTTCTCCTCCAAGAACTTATCCAATCCTTTTTTAAACCCAGCTACACTAACTGCACTAACCACATCCTCTGGCAACAAATTCCAGAGCTTTATTGGGTGTTGAGTGAAAAATAATTTTCTCCGATTAGTCTTTTTCGGGGTAGGCCTGTTTGAAGAGCCAAGTTTTTAAGTTAGTTTTGAATTTACTGGTACAAGGCTCAAGCCGGAAGTTTGCAGGTAGTGAGTCCCAGTGGGTAGGTCCGACGATGGAGAGGGCTTGGTCCCTCGTGGAGGTGAGGTGTGCCTTCTTGAGGGAAGGCACATGGAGGGTTCCTTTATTGGCAGCTCTGGTGGGGCGACTAGAGAGTGTGAGATGGAATGGCTCCTCAAGCCAGTTGGAGTTGTGTATGTAGATGGATTTGTGGATAACTGAAAGGGTTTTATAGAGGATACGTGAGGGGATCGGGAGCCAGTGCAAGTCTTTAAGGATGGGAGTGATATGATCAAATTTACGGGTATTAGAGATGGTCCTTGCTACCACATTCTGAAGGCTCTTCAAACAGGCCTACCCCGAATAGATCTGCTGCACCCTTAACACATGCCGCGCCAGCTCTTAACCTGATACCTGGTATAAGTTATGGTACAATGTTTTTCTTGTTTTTCTTGTTCTATTGTGATTTCAAGCAGCCTGTTGCTCGTTTGCCAGTTCTATGCTATATCTCTGTTCCTATCTAATCCCATCCCTGTACCTGTTTATTGTAATTTCTAACTTCAGTTCTGCTGTAAACCGATATGATGTAGCTACTAATATCGGTATAAAAAAGTGTTAAATAAAATAAAATAAATGTGCTACTTGCTAACTTCATGGAATGCCCCCTAGTCCTTCTATTATCCGAAGGTGTAAATAACCGAGTCACATCTGCTCGTGGTATGCGAGCCGATGTCAGCAATAAGCATCCCGTTGTGCGATAAGTTAGAAATCAGAGAAAGATTAGCAAAGACTTGCTGTCATCAAGGATTTTGGTGCCGGGAGGGGGTGGGGGGGTTGTTGAGTATCTAGCTGGCATCAGAATTTCCTCTTGTCCCATTCTGCTAATTGCAGCCTTTTCTTGCCGTTTTGGAGCGTTTTGTACTCCCTGTGCACCTAGGCCAGTCTTGGCCTGTGGCCTACCCTCTCTAGATCGGGGGGGGGGGGGGGGGCATTTATTCAGCTGAGTAATGCATGCATTCCTGGCCCCTGCAGGATTGGAGATTCTGAAGCCTTCAGAGTCCCCTGTAGGTTGTCAGTAGGTGATGACCATGTGCCCGCATGATTTCTTCCTGCTGGTTTTCTTCTCCTTTTTGCCTGTGTCTTTTTTGCAGCTGACTTCAGAGAAGGAGCTAGATGTTGTCAGCATCTTGCCAAATGGATGGCAAGTGGATGAGCCTGCGGGACCGAAGGAATACCTGCTGCTGCCATCCACACGAGTCTCATTCCTTGCTCGCCAGTATCGCTTTGTTATTGAGCTGGACTTGAGCCCATCTACGGGGATTGTGGTGAGTTTACAATGTATAACTTCCCCAGGAGTATGATTTGCACTGCTTTTATAATCTCTCTCTCTGTCTGGGTTTAAGTGGCATGGATTACAGCGAGTGACATAGGAAGAGTTACTGACAATCAGCTCATTTGAAGCTTGTGGTGTTTGAGACTTTCTGGTCTGCAGGCAGATTTGTTTTTGGGGGCTATGAACTCTGATTGTGTGTAAGAGTTTGATATAACTTTGCTTTGTACATACCCAGATCAGTTGAAACTCCTGGATTTTGCCTCCCCTCCAGCAGATGGAGACAGAGAGTTTTACGGACACTAACACTTAATACAAGGTGCCACCTGCAAACCCTCAGTATTTCTCTGTCTCCAGCAGATGGTGCACATCCGGATGTGGTGCGTTTTTTCTCTGGGAGCCAAAGCATTTGTGTCCTCCGGTTTGGAAGCTTTGTCCCTCCTTGAGCCTTATTGTAGTCTTTAAGAGTATGTGTGCAGCTCTGTTCGAACCTCTAAAATGAGTTACTATGAAAGATCTCACTTTGAAGGTGGTTTTCTGGATGGCAATTTGTTCAACTCGCAGGATCTCGGAGCTTCAGGCCTTGTCATGTAGGGGGCCTTTTTTGAGATTTTCGGATTCAGGGGTCTCTTTGAGCACGGTTCCTTCCTTTCTATTGAAGGCAGTTTCGTCATTCCACTTAAATCAGCCAGTAGAGCTCCCGCCCTTCCCAAGTTTAGATCCTACGGCACTTCAGGTCAAAGAGTTGCGACATCTGGATGTAAAATGTGCATTGTTGCAGAACCGTAAGGTCACTAACAGCTTCAGATTGTCAGATCATCTTTTTGTGCTATGGAGTGGTGCAAAAAAGGGTCATAAGGCATCAAAAGCAACAATTGTGCGATCTTTGAAAGAGGCTATTGGCTCCGCACACATCTGTCAGGGTCGCCCTGTCCCAGAGGGGTTAAAGGCTTATTCTACCTGTTCTCAGGCGACCTCCTGGGCAGAGTGCCAGCAGGTTTTCTGCTGCAAGAGATCTGTAGGGTGGCTACTTGGAAATCCTTGCACACTTTCACCAGCCATTATCGTTTGGATGTCCGGGCCCCTGAGGCCATGGGCTTCCAGCGGGACTCTCGTGGTTCCTCCCCATTTAGGGAAGCTTTGGTGCATCCCAGGAATCTGGACTGATCTGGGTACATACAGGGAAAGGAAAACTGGTTCTTAACCTGCTAATTTTCATTCCTATAGTACCACAGATCGGTCCAGAGTCCCACTGTAGGAAAGGGAGAATTGGAGAGTTTGCGCAATCTCTTTTTGTGATTACTCTGAAGAATGGCGCACGTTTTGTTAGTCCTACATGTTTCAGTATAGGCGTAGTTATCTGTTCCAGGTTTCCACGTCCTACTTCTCATTCAGGGGATGTTATTTCGTTATGGAATTAGTATTTGTTTCTATCTTTGCTTGGGTACAGATCAATACTGAGGGACTGCAGGTGGCACCTCGTGTTAAGTAGCAGTGTCAGTAAAACTTTCTCTGTCTCCATCTGCTGGTGGGGAGGCAGAACCCAGGAGTCTGGACTGATCTGAGATATTACAGGAACGAAAATTAGCAGGTAAGAACTAATATTCTTCTTATGGGTCTTCTGTGTCAAATGTTGGTTGTGGTGTAATTTTACAGGCCATAGTTATAGGTGTATTCGAGTGCAGAAATCACAAAAGGGTTGATGTATGTTGCTTGTTGATATTAAAATGATATTTTGTGGGTAAACTGTGTGTTGTACAAAGTGATGGTAATATCTATCCACAATGTTCTCTTCAAATTTGCATATAAAGAATTTTTGTGAAGTCACTAAAAATCCCTGAGCTATAACGGTGCAGAAGATGTGGGTGGGCCGTATGATCTTTTATCTGCGGTTGTTTTTGTGCAACACAAAATATAATAGCATCCCAGTTTGCATGCTCACACTTAGAGGCTCTTGTTACAGAATTTGAGACCCTGGCAGAGATTGTGATTACCTGAAAGATAAATTGTGGTGTTCTAGTTTTTTCCCAGATATTTAGATTGCAGTGAATATATATAAGGTTTTAGGACCAAAGTGTCACATCAAGATGGCTGAGAGCAGTTTACAGCAGAGGTGCACCAGTTCTTTGGCTGTAACCCCAGGCTTGTGAAGAAACGTTAGCAGTTTTCAGCCTTTCTGCATTTTCTTTAATACCTAATATATTATGCTTGTTAAGGATGATTCGACGGGGGAGATAATATTTGATGAAGTCTTCCACGCCTTGTCACGCTGTTTAAATGGGCTGGTCCGTCCCTTCCACATCCCGGGCTCAGGCATTGTGTGCCAACCAGAGATCTTTGTCACCATCCAGGCCTACTCTTCTATCATCGGACTGCAGTCCCACCAGGTACCACGGCCCGTTGCATTCACCCACCACCCCTCCCTACGCCCTCCTCCATGCAGGGGCCTAGGACTCCCTTCCCCTCACCACTCACCTCCTGTGAGTCCTTTTCCCAGTTCCTTTCTTGTGCCTGGGGCAGTGACATTCTCTTCCTCCTTCAGGTTTTCAAAATATTGTGTCTCTGGCTTAGGTGCTGGTTCAGGGCTCTCGGTTGGATGGCTCTAGTCTGGAAGCTTTTCTCCATCATGTTTACACACAGTTGGGTCAGTTTGAGAGCAAAGTGGCTGAGATGCTGCAGCAGCAGTATGACGTGAGCAGCCAGGTGAGTCCTGTCTGGAGATGGGTGGGAGAAGGGATGGCGTGGTCACTGATTCGTGGGATGGCGCATGGGGGTCTACAAGTATTGTTGGTTGTATAGTAAAATATTATGAAAAAAACCCCCAAAAAACGTATTTCTGATTTTCAGATGTATGCATGCCCCCTTAATGAGGACAGTCCCGCAGATTGCACAGGACCCTCTGGAGAAAGAAAACTCAGTGTCTCCATAGTAACGGCAGATATAGGGCTGGTCAGCATGATTCGCCAGGGTATCCTAGCGCTGCAGTTACTGCCTGCTAATTCCAGTGCAGGTCAGTGCCTTTTTATATGTACTGGGGATGCTGGGTGTGGCCCCTGAGGGGCGCATGCTACGTCAGGAAAGAGTGCCAGAGGGGCGTGTGCTGTGCCTCTTAACACGGGTGGGGGTGAGAGGGTGTGTGCATGATGTACTTGTAGGAGTTTAGAGCTGTGCTCATCATGAACTGCTTAGTGTAAAGGTAAACGTTTAGAAGGATGAAGCTCCTTGCCCTGTGCTATGCCCCTTAAAATGGGGGAACGATTGGGGATGTTACTGTTCCCTCGTGTCGTCCTTCGCAGGTATAATAATCATCACGGATGGGGTGACCAGCGTTCCTGATGTTGCTGTCTGTGAAACGCTGATGAACCAGCTGCGCAGTGCTACTGTTGCCTGCTCTTTTGTACAGGTAAAGTTCTCATGGGATGGGTGCAGAGTGCAGCGTCATAAAACATATCTGCAAAGATACTGCAGCAGCTTGATGACAGAGTGCCAACCTGAATTTCTGAGGATTTACTTTTCAAATCATTTTTATACCACATTCTCACAGAAGGTCAACCTCCTAGCACAGACATAAAATACAAAGTTAACTGCATTCAGTAAAAAGGCTCCTTAGGTGGGGTACAGTGTGACATCTGGCATGATCTGTCTGACCTATGTAAGCAGCTGGAACAGATAAGACAGAGAGCGCATACTCCCGAGATGCTTTGCAGAAAGCCAAGGGCCTGCGATGGCTTTAAAAATGGGAAAAAATGAGCTACAGAAAGGAAAAACATCTTTAAGATGAGGCTGAGGGTTTAATGTATGTGTAGCCTAGAGGAGAGGTGAGAAAGCGGAGATGCGGTGGAGGCATTCAGATACTGGAAGGGTATTATTAGTGCACAAAAAACAGAAATAGTTTTCAGTGGAAAGGATGTTGTAGAAGAAGAGGATGTGATGTGAGGCTCCAAGGAGTGGACTTAGGAGCAGCATCACACAACCTTTTTTCCATGGATTTTATGGAAACAGTCATTAAAACACACGTTCACAATATTTTTTCCAACTTCAACTTCCGTCTGATAAGCATTTTCGACCAATTCACTTACAAAATCATTCTTTCTCAATGACTGCACCTAAATTATGGAATGATCTTCCTCTGTTTATTGAAGAAGAAACTGATTTTATGCGATTTCGGTGTAAAGTAAAGTTGGCTGATGACAACGGAGCTTCTGAATTAAAATTGGGAGTGGTTCAAGTTTTGGAATTATGATTTTGACGTAAAGAAAAACATGGCCGTTATGAACTGAGCTTCAGAATTAAATCTGATAGTGGTTCAATGTCTTAGAAGCCTCTAGAATTATCATGCTTGAAAATTAGTAGAGTAAAAATCAGGATAAAGGAATAAAGATGATCATAGGGCACGATAGAAACATTTATTTTTTAAAGTGGTTTTGTTTGTTTTATTCTACGTTATGTTTTAATTTGTTTAATTTTTTTGTTGTTTTAAATTGACTTACATCACTTTGGAAGCTTTCATTGTAAAAACTGGAAAGCAATTTAATAAGTTTTTATAAATAAGTAGGAATCCAGCATTTCCTGTTTATACCCAAGTCAGTGCAAACGCATGGGTTTTTCATCCCTACCAGCAGATGAAGACAGAGAAGAAAAGCTTTGCTGAGCCTTTAGTACTTAGGCAGTCCCTCAGCAGATGGTAGAGGTGGAAAGCACCTGCAGTCCCTCAGCAGATGGTAGAGGTGGAAAGCACCTGCAGTCCCTCAGCAGATGGTAGAGGTGGAAAGCACCTGCAGTCCCTCAGCAGATGGTAGAGGTGGAAAGCACCTGCAGTCCCTCAGCAGATGGTAGAGGTGGAAAGCACCTGCAGTCCCTCAGCAGATGGTAGAGGTGGAAAGCACCTGCAGTCCCTCAGCAGATGGTAGAGGTGGAAAGCACCTGCAGTCCCTCAGCAGATGGTAGAGGTGGAAAGCACCTGCAGTCCCTCAGCAGATGGTAGAGGTGGAAAGCACCTGCAGTCCCTCAGCAGATGGTAGAGGTGGAAAGCACCTGCAGTCTTGGGAAAAAAAAAAAGGAAAGTTGGAAATTGCTCCTGAGGATGTTAGGGCCTGAAAAGGTCGATCCATTTGATGGAGTAGGGCGAGCAGGCGTTGGTTGCCCTGCGTGTCTTGGCCTGGAGTCGGTGGGGGTTGAAAGCCAGTGGTCCAGTTCTCGCCTTCCCGTGAAGGTCTCCCAAAGGCACGCATAGGACCAGTGCCTTTTTTCTTTTTTACCTTTCTTCCCTGCAGGATGGGTTGCTCCCCGGGGGGAAGTTACTGTGCCAGTAAAAATAAAAAATACAAAAAAGAAGAAACTGTGTCAGCTCGCTATGAAGAGGACAATGCAACTTCTTGAGAGTAGCCCCTTGTGCTCGGGGGAACTCTAGAGCAGGGGTGGGAAAACGTTTCAAGGGGGGAGCTCCTCGACACAGCAATCAAATCCCCACCACTTGCTGCAGGCATTTCACTATCCAGCAGGCTTAAGCGCCACCATTTTTAGCACTCGAGGAGACCCTTCGATCATGGATCCCTACCTCTACCAAAATCAGAACATCCTTCCACCCAACAGGTACAAGCCATTTTCCCAGCTAGCAGACGACTTCACCTCGGTCAGCAATGCAGGCCATAAAGTATAAATAACAAGGTGCAGACAAAACTTGGACTGGAAACTGTGAAAGCCAGACTCGTATGCAGTGCAATAATGCAAAAACAGAAATATCGCCATTGCTCATAAAACAAAATCAAGAAATATAAATCAATCATAACAGTGAGGAAACCATAAACAAACTTTAAACATTTCCCCAAACTCAATCAAATATTTCAAAACAGCAGACATATCAAACACCCAGTCATTAAAACTAATAAGGATAAAATAACATTCCCCCATTTCATAGCAGGAAACTCATTTCCAGTCACCCTGAGAGGATTAGTTAGGAGGGAAGGCGAGGGGGGGGGGTCACACAGACTTCCTTCTCTCTCTCTCTCGTTTTCACACACACAAAGTTTGAGTGGGATCTGAAGGTCAAGAGGTAGTTGGTGGTGGCTGGATTTGTGGATTATGGTGAGTGTCTTGTGCAAAATTCTGTATTTTATTGGCAGCCAGTGCAGGTCTCGGAGGATGGGTTAGTGTTGGTTAAGGTTCTAGCTGCTGCGTTCTGGAGCATCTGTAGTGGTTTGGTAGCGGAGATCGGGAGCCCTAAGAAGAGAGTGTTGCAGTAGTCAGTTTTAGAGAACAGCGTTGACTGGAGGACAGTTCTGAAGTCCTGGAAATGAAGAAGGGGTTTGAGTCTTTTCAAAACTTGAAGCTTATAGAAACAGTCCTTGGTGATGTTGTTGATTGATTTCTTTAAGTTCAGATGGTTATCAAGAATTACTCCTAAGTCTCTCTTACTTGAGTGGTCTGGGGGATAGGAACTGTCTGATCGGTGCTGTCCGGGTGGTCGGGGGAGATAAGAAGGATTTCTGTTTTGGCTGCATTGGCTGGTGAGTAGGTGGTTAATGGACTTAAGGCAATTTTCCCAGTAGGTAAGTGTTTTTGGAAGGGATTCTTTTATAGGGATCAAGATCTGAACATCGTCTGCGTAGAGGTAGTGTATTAGGTTTAGGTTTGTGAGCAGCTGACAAAGGGGCAGTAGGTAGATGTTGAAGAGGGTAGGGGATAGAGAAGAGCCTTGGGGAACACCTAGAGTTGATTTAAATTTAGGGGATTCTTTGTTATTGATTCTAACCTTAAAGCTTCTGTTGTTGAGGAAGGAGTTGAACCATCTGAGGGCGTTTCCAGTTAATCCGATGTCCAGTTAATCTTAGGTTTCTGCTTAGCTGTATGATGGCAGCAAGCTTTTCTCTCCTCTCCTCCTCGTGCCTGTCTCTTCAATGATAAAACCTCATACTCTCCTTCTTATCTATATGAAAGCAGTACTCGTGCTATCCTCCCTCCACTTGCCTGTGTGCCAGGAGGCCATGCCAAATAATGGTTTCGTTTTGCTGGTTGATTGCAGGTGGGCGGAGTATATTCCTATGACTGCAGCTTTGGGTATGTCCCTAATGTAGAACTGATGAAGTTTATTGCCATGGCAACCTTTGGGTCTTACCTGTCCACCTGTCCTGAGATTGATGTAGGAACCCTGGACCTGAATGTATACCACAAGTCATTCCTCCTGTACTCCTTCCTCAGGACTGGAGAGTCTTTCAACCCTGAGTATTATTGTGGTAAGTAAAAAGACTAATTGTACTGTTGTTACTGTAATAAGGAGCAGGCAGACACACACCCTGTGCTGTGTAGTGTTAAACTGCTCAGTGTTACTGCAGTAAGGAGCATGGAGACAGTCCCCTATGGCATGCAGCTTTTTATTATTTGTATTTATTCGCATGGGTATTTAATCCCATCCTAACAAAACTGTTTAGAGTGCATTACATAACAAAAACTACATTTCAGCTGACACACAATATACCCACGGTAACAATTAGAATAACAGCAAAATAAGTAAAGCAATAGCAGGCCCCTAAAAGCCTTTACAAAAAGAGGATTCCCCAGAAGGTCCCTTCTAGCATGGATTGTCAATGTTATGTAAAGATTGCATAAAATATATCTGCTGCAGTTGAATAAATGCTGGCGGCAATGCGGCCAAATTGTTTTTTTCCTAGCATGTAGCCAGATGGACTCAGGACCAATGGGTTATGTGCTCCCCTGCTAGTAGATGGAGACAGAGTCAGGTTTCTAAGCTGATGTCACCTTAGATCTACCCCTGCAGTGACCTCAGCCCTGCAGTATCTCTCCATCTCCTAGCAGATGTGGATGTGCTTTGCCTACACCAGCATTGGTGGTATATTGGGACTGCAGTAATCATTAGAAGATTGATTGAGCCCCGCTCTCCTGCAGTGATACCTTAAGGTCCCTCCCCCAGTCGAGATTTCCGAGATCCCTCTTTGGGGTGCCTTGGTCCAGTAGCTGGCTCCTGATGTGGACTTTGCTGCTGAAGCAGCTGAATGGCAGCGGGTGCAGGAAGCCGAGCCCGATGGTGATGGCCATAGCCCTCTCCCCCCACAGCCGGAGACTGTCTCTGTACTCAGCTGGTAAGCGCTGAGCCCAGGTAAGTAAAAATGAGAAGAGGATTCCTCCAATTCAGAGACGTGGAAGGGCTTCAGTAAGTCTTTCCTCCGGTCTCCTTGCTTGGTGCGCCGTACCGACGACGTTCCCCATCCCATCGGGGCAAGGGAAGGGGACTTCCGAGCGGGCTGAGTGACCCCCCCCCCCCCGATGGATAGGCCCCGCTTTCAGGCTCGGTGGGCGGCGCCATCTTGTGTGCGGTTCTGTGCTTCTTCACCATTGCCCCCCATAGACCGTCAGTACGCGCAGTGCGAGTTGGCTGTTTGCACGTGCTGTGCGCCTAACCTCACGCACACCTGCGTACATACGTTTGCGTTTAGAGGCACTGATGCTTATCCACCGGGATGGATCTGTACGCTCTCGAATTCAGGCTCTGGCTGGCTGAACGCACAAGTTACCATTGATTATGGCTCTGGCAGCAAAGAAACATAAGCGACACTTTCTTTGTGCTGCTTACTATATTAGGGCTGCACAGTCTGACCTGGAGTCCTTCCTGTGTCGGCACTGTGAGGAGGCCAGGGAGGTTTAGACTCCCAGAACATTTCCAAGCCCGGCTCCTCCCATGCGGAAGATGGGTCAGCCACAATCTTATCCGGTAGCACTCTGGATTTGAGTAATCCTGGGGCTGCATCCGCCTCGGGAGAGAGCAATTCAGCAGCACCTACCCCAGTTCCTCTGGGGCTAGGTATGGACATGGCGGCCTTTTCCTGGGTAGAATTTTTTTCAAGGCTTTCAAGCCTTCATACAGGTGCAATCGGTCCCTCCTGCCCCTGTCCTAACCAAACCCCAGCCAGGAAGGCCGTGCTCTCTCAGTCCTATCAGCATGAATGGCTCAGAGAAATACTGGCCTCAGAGCCAAAGCATGCCAGTGTAGTCTTGCATTTTCGGCGATGTATTTAAGCATAATCCAATGCAGGAATACATCTTCATTCATTTGAACTGCCGAATTTCTTGCCACAGTAAAATGCACTCTCTCATTGGCCTAGACTGGTTCATATGACAAACGTAATGCTATTTAACAGGTGGCTTTCAGGACACCAGCTGTACCAGGAACTCTTGACTCTTTTTTTTAACTATTAGATGTAGATAATCTTTTTGAGATCTAAAATATTGGCTGACTATTATTTTTTATTTGTGCTGATTGGAGAAATTACTTACCTGATAATTTCGTTTTCCTTAATGTAGGCAGATGGACTCAGGACCAATGGGTTATGTGCTCCCCTGCTAGCAAATGGAGACTGAGTCAGGTTTGAAAGCTGACATCACCCTACATATACCCCTGCAGTGACCTCAGGCATTCAGTATTCTCTTCAAAAGCCAATGTGGACATATTGTTGAAAACCTTGAATAAAATTTGAATACAACTTGATAATAACTTGATTAAAAAACTTTATTAAAAATGGATGACCACAACTGTACTCAACCAAACATAAGCGCTGAATCCCAGCAATATTATAGATGCCCTGATCTAGGGATAGGGCGACGGCTTACCCATAACCTCTTTGAATTGAGATCACCTCATGGGCGATTCCTTACACCGTTCATGGGCAGCTGTGGGCGGGATGCTAAGTCCACCTGTCTACATTAAGGAAAACAAAATTATCAGGTAAGTAATTTCTCCATTTCCTAGCGTGTAGCCAGATGGACTCAGGACCAATGAGATGTACAAAAGCTACTCCCGAATGGGGTGGGAGGCTGCCCGCGGTCCGGTTAGCACCACCCTTGCAAAGGCTGTGTCCTCTCGGGCCTGGAAGTCCGGGTGATAGAACCTGGAGAAGGTGTGCAAGCAAGACTACATCGCTGCTCAACAGATGTTGACAGGAGACAGTATCCTTGCATCTATCTAGAGATGGTAAGGAAATGGACTGATTCAGGTGAAACTCCGAGACTACCTTGGCAAGAAGGAAGGAACGGTGTGAAGCTGTAAGTTTCCTGGAGTCAACCGGAGGACTGGCTCCCGACACGACAGTTCCTGTAGTTCAGAGATGCAACGAGCCGAGCATATTGCCACCAAGAATACAGTCTTCAGCGTTAACAGGTGTAGAGACAGACTGTGCAGCAGCCAGAAGGAAGGCCTTGCTAAAAAGTCCAGTACTAGATTGAGGTTCCATAGGGGGACCGGCTACTTTAAGGGTGGTCGGAGGAGTTTAACCCTTTTAGGAAACGGGCCTAGTCCAGATGTGTCAACAGATGGGCTCCGTTCACCTTGCCTCTGAAACAGGAGAGAGTTGCTACCTGGACCTTCAAGGAGTTGAGAAACAACCCTTTGTTCAGGTGTTCTCTGGCCATAGGGTCCACGGGGTATAGGGTCTCCAATGCCCAACCTCCTTTAAAGCTGGCTTCCGGGGCATCCCACTCTAGGTCAGTCAACTCTTGGTTGGCTTCCAGAATCGGAAAATAGCAAGAGGCTTTCCGTAGAGACACCAGGATGGGATTCTTCTTTGGTTCCGTCATAGGATCCGTGCCAGCAACTCTTGAGTCTTCAGGGTCTGGGAAACCAGGGCCAGCAATTCATCTCTATGGAAAAACCGTAACATGGTCCGGTATGGCTCCAAGCCTGGAGGGATTTCCCCATCCTCCAATGAGTCTGCATCCCCTTCGTCACCTGTAGTGTCTGGGTCCCTGTCAGGGATACCCTTGGTGAGACGAGGCGTGTCTCCTGGGCGTCATGTACATGGCAGGATAGTTAAAGCAGCCATTCCCACTGCTGTGTTAGATGTCTAAAGCAATTTCTTGTTTCTGCCGATACTGAAAATTGCTCATTGAAACACAGCTTGTGTCTGGTTGTATGTTTGGTTTAGCGATTTAACCATTTCATCTAGTTATTTTCAAACTCGTGGACTGCCTTGCAAAGTTATAAAACTGATTTTCATTGGATAAGATAAGTGTGGCAATATCTTCTGCTTTTTATTATGCAAAAGGAAAACAGTTTCAAAAATACTGAAGACCTATAATTAAATTTCTGAGCCAGCTGTGATGCGTAGCAGTCGCAATGAACTAGCATTGTTTTGAGCTCTAGCATTTATGTTGTACATATTTAGATGGTTATTTTATGACATAGCCATTAATAATGCCATGGTGACAAATTTGTACAACCAAAGACCAACTGATGATATATAATCTGTGACTGAAGATTGTGACATAAGAATTTGAGCAGAAAGGCATATATACATATTTAAGAGTAGAAGAAGATTCGGCAATCCAGCACAAGTCACTGAGAGAGAAGATCAGTGAAGAATACTACTGGAGAATGAAATTGATCTTGAAATGCACTTTAACAGCACAAAATAAGATACAAGCCTTCAATCCCTGCAGTCTCCTACAGTTTTGGAATTGTAAACTGGCCTCAGAAAGATCTCAAACAGTTCCATGCCCACCAAGCAATCTCTAACAATTGTGAATGCTGAGCTTGTACGTTCCAAGAGCTGAAAGCAGTCGGAGTCTCACGTAAGTCTGCTTTGAAAATTCCCAGGTACACAAATTGTGGTACCAGTGGCTGGGGACTAATTAAAAGCTATTACTGATTTAAACTTAGCTCTGTCCAGAATATTGGATTAGTTTTTACTAAAGAAATGTAATGTTAAATTGTAAGAAAACAGAATTGTTAATGCTGGATTTAGCGATGCCGGCTGTTCCACCGGTGCCACTGAAGTTAGGTTTCGATGTGCTACAGGCTGTTGATCATGTGAAAGATTTAGAGCTATACCTTCCTTTGATTAACATGTTTCCCAAAAAGTACGTTTGGCATTTTGGAAATTGAAATTGCTTAAAAGGTCGCATCCTTATTTGGATAATGAAGCTTTTAAGACAGTAAGACAGTTATACGAGCTGTGGTTGTTTATCGTCTGCACTGCTGTAGTAGACTTTGTGTGGGCAACCCAGAGAGGCTCGTGATAGGTTACAGATAGTCCAGCGTGTGGCTGCCAGGGTGGTGACAGGATGCTTACGGAGAAGTCTGTATAAATTGCACTGACTACCTGTGAAGGCACATGTACAAGTTAAGATCTTGATGTTAATGATTCGTGCTTGTGGGGGCTGGGCCTAAGTATTTGAGGGATAAATTACAGTGATATTCATTGTCATGACAACTAAGATCTAGTCAAGTGCAATTGGTGATGGTGCCACCATTTTGAAGTATGAGTAGAATTTGGCTAAGAGCAAGAGCATTTTCAGTGATGGTGCCTACATTGTGGACTTCATAAGGTTGGAAAGAAATTAATTAGCTTTCTGGAAAAAAAACTTAAGAGCTGGCTTTTCCTTAGCAATGGTTGATGTTAGGTGGCATAGTGACGGGAGGGTGGTGGGTGAGTTTGGACTGCATTGTTTTTATATTATGATGATGTCAAGTTGAACTAATATAGCTCTTTTGTATTTTTATGTGGTTTATGTTGTTGGTTTTATTTTTGTATTTGTGTGATGTTTTGATTTTATTATGTATGATGTTGTAAACCATGTTGGGCATCTCTTTAGAGTTGGGGATACAATTAACAAATTTTAAAGAAATAACACAAAATAAAGAGTCATTTCTAAACTGGATACTCCGTGACGGTTCTGTGGATCAAATGGAGAACGCGAAGATCCTTAAGTACCAAGAAATGAAATCAGAGACCAAGAAAATGTGGCAGAAAAATATAGAAATAGTCCCTATTGTATTGGGCGCTGCTTACTGATTAAGCAGCATTTGCAAGGGCAGCTTGATATGTTGCTGTAAAGATTACATTCTATGAATTCCAGGAGGCCGCACTCTTTGGCACGATGCAGGTACTAAGAGGGCACTAGTAGTGAACCCAAGAAATTGAGATCATTCCCAAGCTAACCTGGCTAACGAATGAGGTTCATTCCTGTCCAGATTTGCACAATACAAACCCATCTGGAGACACTGCCCCGAGTAACTTGCTGCTTGCACATTTACAATCACAAGTATTCATGTGAATGTTTGCCCTACCCCCAGAATGCCTCTTGCTACTCTAAGGAAAATTATGTGCGAATAATTTTACGTGCACAAACAGGGGCTTATAATATATATAAGCAATGCCAGAGTGACACCCCCGAGGGGGGAGATGCTCCCCATCTCCTGCTCTCCCCTAGCCTCGGCAAGAAAGGGACAGATCAGTCAGGCGATAGACGCTGCCCAGCCTGCCTACCGACACGGGGAGGGGGGCAGGGTGGTTCCTTTCGGCCCTGTGCATAAATTCTTTTAAAAATTACCCCCATAAAAACAGATTATCTAAAGGCTTTATGTGCATAAATGGACTTTTGAAAATTGCCCAGAGGGAGTTATGTTCATAAAGGTATGCGTGTAATTCTGTTCCGCACACACATGAGGCGTCCGGGACTTCAGAAAATCAACATTATGCGAGTAAGTCTGCTCTAATTTTCACAGCTCTTATTTTCAAAGCAGATTTACATGCGCAAGTCTGCTTTGAAAATGTGGGATAAAGTAAGCGAGTTCACTTTAGCCCTGTGCGCACAGTTATAAAATTACCCTCTTAGAGCTGCTGTTCTAGGTTTCCAGTCATAGCAAACAGCATCCAAATACTCAAGAGTGCTAAATGGCCAGGATCTGACCCCATCATCCCAACAAGTGGAAGGAAGGAGTGAGAATGTAAAGAGTCGTTCCAGCAAACAAGGAAAGGGAACAGCGGGAACTAGAGAGACTGATGCCTGCAACCAGAAGTAGATCAGAACATGGCGCAGGAACCTTTACGAGAGGCTCTAAATAAATAAATAGACCTAAAGATGAGAGAGTGATCATTGCAGACTATGGACAAGATGATTGACGCCAGCGGAGGAAAATGCAGCTTGTGAAAACTGAAACGGTTACACACCTCCTTGCTGGACATGGCGGGCTGATGTCAGAAGGCCTCTATATAGAAAGGCACCATAGGATGGCTCGGCTCATTATAACATCACTGAACCAGGAAAGCACTGGGACTGTAACCCTGAGAGAACCGTAGGGAAAGAAGACGATGTGATCCCCATGGCAGTCGATGATCAGCTGAATGCAAGGAAACCAGACATTGCGGTGAAGGACTGCATTTGCTGGCAGTGTCAGCACCAAGCAACTATTCTGTGGATTGTACGGAGAGAGAGGAGACCCTCAAGAACCAAGAGGTGCAATCGGAGACCATGGGAATAATGTCCCAATTGTAATGGCAGCCCCTGGTCTGTAATGGGAGAACTTCCAGGCGCACCTTCATCTGTTGCCTGGGCGTGTTACCTCTGTGTCGCGTCCGTCGGTCTTCGACGGCTTCGCCCCGCTTGTTGCACCCCTATCTCGGCGCCTCCCGCTTACCTGGGCAAGATGACTACCGCAGCGTCGTCAAGCCGACCTCTCTGGCGTCCCCGGAACAGCTATGGTGCAGCCGTACGACATTGTTCCTCCCAGGTACCTGCGAGGGTGCGCGCGTGTGCACAACCCACGTCTAAGTACGCCCAGTGGCGCGAACCTCGAGGACATCCCGCCAATCTGGGCATATCTACTTCTCAAGATTGCTAGCTCATTGACAGGCCGATTCAGTAAAGTCTGCGGGAGAGCGGACGAACGCAATTCTGTATTTAAATTAGGTGACACGGGGAAAAGGAGGCGCTAGGGACACTAGCGCATCCCTAGCGCCTCCTTTTTGACAGGAGCGGCGGCTGTCAGCGGGTTTGACAGCCGACGCTCAATTTTGCCGGCGTCGGTTCTCGAGCCCGCTGACAGCCACGGCTTGGAAACCGGACGCCGGCAAAATTGAGCGTCCGGTTTTCGGCCCGACAGCCACAGGCCGAATTCAAAAATTTTTTTTTTTTTTTTTTTTTTTTTTACTTTTCGGGACCTCCGACTTAATATCGCTATGATATTAAGTCGGAGGGTGCACAGAAAAGCAGTAAAAACTGCTTTTCTGTGCACTTTCCTGGCGCCGGAAGAAATTAGCGCCGACCTTTGAGTAGGCGCTAATTTCTGAAAGCAAAATGTGTGGCTTGGCTGCACATTTTACTTTCTGTATCCCGCACGCATACCTAATAGCGCCCTCAACATGCATTTGTATGTTGAGGGCGCTATTAGGTGCCGCGGGTTGGACGTGCGTTTTCCTCCCCTTACTGAATAAGGGGTAAGGGAAAACGCGCGTCCAATAGCAGGCCTGCGAGTTGGCAAAGGCTCGAATAGACTCGTATGGACACGAACTGTTCCTTTCTGCGCTACTCTGCCGCTTCCCTGCTACCTGCAGGAAGCTCTCCTTCTGTCCTTCGGGGTTTGCTATTAACTTGGGAACCCGCTCCTCGGGGGCCCTCTGTTCTATTTTCAGGGGACAGGTACTCGCTCCTCGAGGGCCTGCTCTCCCTGCCTCAGTGCCTGTACCTGCGACAGCCATCTGGTGGAATCGCATCCATAACAGCTAACACCGAGTGAGTACTCTAATCTCTCATCTGTCTCATCCACAGTAACTCCTTGCTGCGGTCCTCCTGAGGTTACCTCGGAGAGAAGGGCTCCCTCTGCCGAGGTCCCTGAGACTACAGCTCACCACTGCCACCTGGTGGCTGTATAATAAGAGTTCAATTCCGCTGTTTTGTGAATAAGAGTGTAGTCCAGTGCTGTGGCTCCTCACAGGGCTCCTCCCCATGGGCGTGGTCATCTCCACAGCACCCAAGGATCCACTAAAACACACTTAATAACACTCTGTGGCCTCCAGAAGGAGGCGCTCTTTGGCACAATGCATTAGCATTGAGAAGTTGTATCCAGCGTACCCTGGCTTAAGAGTGAGGTTCATTCCTGTCATAGTGTGCACAAAACAAACCCGTTTGGAGAGACAACTCATGGGATGGACCCAGCTATTCAAAAATATATCACAGTAATAGCAAATGAATACCAAAGAAAGCTCTCACAGGGACAACTACAAAGTCCCTACAAACCTCTTCTTAACCACAAAACCACCCAGACCGCCAGTTGCTCCCAAAGGATTGACCCCCTTTAGTTTGTGCCTTTGGGAGCAACGTGGCATCAGGCCGACCTGACTTGCCGCAGGGCTTGACTTAAAGAACTACCCTGGCTGACATGAACAGGAGGGGACAGGGCCATTTTGCATTGCTTTGTAGCAGTAAAGCCGTCAGTATTATTGCAGGAGGAGCAGAGGCCCTCCTCAGTGCTGTGCAATGCTAAACTCCTCCGAGTTTTCTTCTTACTTTTTGATGACACTGGATAACATGGATCAGTTTGGTTGTGCTGCAGTGGGTGTATTTGACAGGTAGAAACAGTGCTTTGCATATTTAAATAGCTACAGTACCTGAATGGCTGAAAGGTGAAATGTAAATGAAAATAACTATTTGGTAGTCTTATAAAGACTATTTGTTTTCTTTTTCCTGATTTTATGTTGAGTATAACTGTGTCTGTCTGCAGCGTCCCAGCACAAGCTCTTTAATGAGCACTTGGTTTCGGCAAGCAGTAACCCAGCTCTGGCCATGAGAAGGAAGAAACACACTGAGAAAGAGGTGCATGCCGACCTTGTGAGCGTGGTGTCAGTCCGCCTGCGGGAGGGCTACAGCATCCGGGAGATTAACCTCAGCAAAGGTGGGAAGGGCTTCAGTTACTGGAAAGGATGCCTGGCTGGCTGCTCAGTCTGAACCATTTCTTCTCCTGGTCCTGATTCCTTACTGTGAGCTGCTGCTGTTGCCACCTCTTCAGCTTCTTTTCTCCCTCTGTCCATCCATCTGCCAGTCTCTGCTCTGTATACCCCACTGGTCAGTCAGTCCCCAGCCCTCTTCACTGCCAGGTCTCTGTTTATAGTGAGGTGCGCATTGCCTCTCAGACTCATTCACACTAAGGTGTGGGGGCGACTCACTTAACCTTCAGAAGGGGCTGGGTTGCAGGGAAGCTGGAGAGTGGGAGTGATTATAAACAAACTGGGATCCTTCCTTTCTTTCTACAGGGGAATCTCTGCTGGAGGTGAAGCTGGTCCTCCTGTGGAAACATAACATGCGTATTGAATACTTGGCAGTGGCGCCATGGCCGTTGGATCCTTGTAAGCGCAGCACGTTGGTTGAGGTGACGATGGAAGGCAGTTATGACATTCTCCATGATATCAGCTGTACCATGAGGAAGCCAATCACAAGTCTGTACCGCACCAGTGTCATCCGTCGCTTCTGGAACACGCTGCAGAGGTAGTTCAGGACCTCCTCCTGTCACGCCAGCCCCATCACAAATATACTGCAGAGGTAGCTCAGGGCCTCCTCCTGTCACGCCAGCCCCTTCACCAAATGCACTGCAGAGGTAGCTCAGGACCTCCTCCTGTCACGCCAACCCCTTCACCAAATGCACTGCAGAGGTAGCTCAGGACCTCCTCCTGTCACGCCAGCCCCTTCACAAATATACTGCAGAGGTAGCTCAGGACCTCCTCCTGTCACGCCAGCCCCTTCACAAATATACTGCAGAGGTAGCTCAGGACCTCCTCCTGTCACGCCAGCCCCATCACAAATATACTGCAGAGGTAGCTCAGGGCCTCCTTCTGTCACGCCAGCCCCTTCACCAAATGCACTGCAGAGGTAGCTCAGGACCTCCTCCTGTCACGCCAACCCCTTCACCAAATGCACTGCAGAGGTAGCTCAGGACCTCCTCCTGTCACGCCAGCCCCTTCACAAATATACTGCAGAGGTAGCTCAGGACCTCCTCCTGTCACGCCAGCCCCATCACAAATATACTGCAGAGGTAGCTCAGGGCCTCCTCCTGTCACGCCAGCCCCTTCACCAAATGCACTGCAGAGGTAGCTCAGGACCTCCTCCTGTCACGCCAACCCCTTCACCAAATGCACTGCAGAGGTAACTCAGGACCTCCTCCTGTCACGCCAGCCCCTTCACCAAATGCACTGCAGAAGTAGCTCAGGAATTCTTCCTGTCACGCCAGCCCCATCACCAAATGCACTGCAGAGGTAGCTCAGGGCCTCCTCCTGTCACGCCAGCCCCTTCACCAAATGCACTGCAGAGGTAGCTCAGGGCCTCCTCCTGTCACGCCAGCCCCTTCACCAAATGCACTGCAGAGGTAGCTCAGGACCTCCTCCTGTCACGCCAGCCCCATCACAAATATACTGCAGAGGTAGCTCAGGACCTCCTCCTGTCACGCCAGCCCCTTCACCAAATGCACTGCAGAGGTAGCTCAGGGCCTCCTCCTGTCACGCCAGCCCCTTCACCAAATGCACTGCAGAGGTAGCTCAGGACCTCCTCCTGTCACGCCAGCCCCTTCACCAAATGCACTGCAGAGGTAGCTCAGGACCTCCTCCTGTCACGCCAGCCCCTTCACCAAATGCACTGCAGAGGTAGCTCAGGGCCTCCTCCTGTCACGCCAGCCCCTTCACCAAATGCACTGCAGAGGTAGCTCAGGACCTCCTCCTGTCACGCCAGCCCCATCACAAATATACTGCAGAGGTAGATCAGGGTCGCCTCCTGTCACGCCAGCCCCTTCACCAAATGCACTGCAGAGGTAGCTCAGGACCTCCTCCTGTCACGCCAGCCCCTTCACCAAATGCACTGCAGAGGTAGCTCAGGACCTCCTCCTGTCACGCCAGCCCCTTCACCAAATGCACTGCAGAGGTAGCTCAGGACCTCCTCCTGTCACGCCAGCCCCATCACCAAATGCACTGCAGAGGTAGCTCAGGACCTCCTCCTGTCACGCCAGCCCCATCACAAATATACTGCAGAGGTAGCTCAGGACCTCCTCCTGTCACGCCAGCCCCTTCACCAAATGCACTGCAGAGGTAGCTCAGGGCCTGCTCCTGTCACGCCAGCCCCATCACAAATATACTGCAGAGGTAGCTCAGGACCTCCTCCTGTCACGCCAGCCCCTTCACCAAATGCACTGCTGAGGTAGCTCAGGGCCTCCTCCTGTCTCGCCAGCCCCTTCACCAGATGCACTGCAGAGGTAGCTCAGGACCTCCTCCTGTCACGCCAACCCCTTCACCAAATGCACTGCAGAGGTAGCTCAGGACCTCCTCCTGTCACACCAGCCCCTTCACCAAATGCACTGCAGAGGTAGCTCAGGACCTCCTCCTGTCACACCAGCCCCTTCACCAGATGCACTGCAGAGGTAGCTCAGGGCCTCCTCCTGTCACGCCAGCCCCTTCACCAAATGCACTGCAGAGGTAGCTCAGGACCTCCTCCTGTCACGCCAGCCCCTTCACCAAATGCACTGCAGAGGTAGCTCAGGGCCTCCTCCTGTCACGCCAGCCCCTTCACCAAATGCACTGCAGAAGTAGCTCAGGACCTCCTCCTGTCACGCCAGCCCCATCACAAATATACTGCAGAGGTAGCTCAGGGCCGCCTCCTGTCACGCCAGCCCCTTCACCAAATGCACTGCAGAGGTAGCTCAGGACCTCCTCCTGTCACGCCAGCCCCTTCACCAGATGCACTGCAGAGGTAGCTCAGGACCTCCTCCTGTCACGCCAGCCCCTTCACCAGATGCACTGCAGAGGTAGCTCAGGACCTTCTGTCACACCAGCCCTTTTACCAGTTCCATTGTAGAGGTAGCTCAAGAATTCTTCCTGTCACGCCAGCCCCTTCACCAGATGCACTGCAGAGGTAGCTCAGGGCCTCCTCCTGTCACGCCAGCCCCTTCACCAGATGCACTGCAGAGGTAGCTCAGGACCTCCTCCTGTCACGCCAGCCCCTTCACCAAATGCACTGCAGAGGTAGCTCAGGACCTCCTCCTGTCACACCAGCCCCTTCACCAGATGCACTGCAGAGGTAGCTCAGGACCTCCTCCTGTCACGCCAGCCCCTTCACCAAATGCACTGCAGAGGTAGCTCAGGGCCTGCTCCCGTCACACCAGCCCCTTCACCAAATGCACTGCAGAAGTAGCTCAGGACCTCCTCCTGTCACGCCAGCCCCATCACAAATATACTGCAGAGGTAGCTCAGGGCCTCCTCCTGTCACGCCAGCCCCATCACAAATATACTGCAGAGGTAGCTCAGGGCCTCCTCCTGTCACGCCAGCCCCATCACAAATATACTGCAGAGGTAGCTCAGGGCCGCCTCCTGTCACGCCAGCCCCTTCACCAGATGCACTGCAGAGGTAGCTCAGGACCTCCTCCTGTCACGCCAGCCCCATCACAAATATACTGCAGAGGTAGCTCAGGGCCTCCTCCTGTCACGCCAGCCCCTTCACCAGATGCACTGCAGAGGTAGCTCAGGACCTCCTCCTGTCACGCCAGCCCCTTCACCAAATGCACTGCAGAGGTAGCTCAGGACCTCCTCCTGTCACGCCAGCCCCTTCACCAGATGCACTGCAGAGGTAGCTCAGGACCTCCTCCTGTCACGCCAGCCCCATCACCAGATGCACTGCTGAGGTAGCTCAGGGCCGCCTCCTGTCACGCCAGCCCCTTCACCAAATGCACTGCTGAGGTAGCTCAGGGCCTCCTCCTGTCACGCCAGCCCCTTCACCAGATGCACTGCTGAGGTAGCTCAGGGCCTCCTCCTGTCACGCCAGCCCCTTCACCAGATGCACTGCAGAGGTAGCTCAGGACCTCCTCCTGTCACGCCAGCCCCTTCACCAAATGCACTGCAGAGGTAGCTCAGGACCTCCTCCTGTCACGCCAGCCCCTTCACCAGATGCACTGCAGAGGTAGCTCAGGGCCGCCTCCTGTCACGCCAGCCCCTTCACCAGATGCACTGCTGAGGTAGCTCAGGACCTCCTCCTGTCACGCCAGCCCCTTCACCAGATGCACTGCTGAGGTAGCTCAGGGCCGCCTCCTGTCACGCCAGCCCCTTCACCAGATGCACTGCAGAGGTAGCTCAGGGCCGCCTCCTGTCACGCCAGCCCCTTCACCTTTCTGCTGTCTCAGAATTTGTTGTATGGTATTTGTTCCTTGGGTGAATTTGATTGGTTTTATTAGAGTGTGTTGTAGGTTTAATCTTGATTTAGCAATATTTTTTTGCGGGATTGATATTTTTCTTGAGTTTGATTTGTTTTGATTACTGGTTAGCATTAGTGTAAATTGAGATAACATGAAAATAGTTTTCATGGCAGTCTGGTTGGTTTATGGGTATGTTTTGTGATTATGGTTGACAACTTTATTTGGGGTTTTTTTGTAGGATTTATTGGTTGCATGGTGAGGCTTGAGATGGGAAGGGTTGGGCTGCAGGTAAGGAGCGGCTGGATTATGATATTTGAAGTAGTGGACCCTTCTGGTTGCCTTTCAAGCTAAATAACACTTTATGAGTATGTAAGGACTTTGGGATAGTTGGGCAGGATGAGCTTGATACAGGATTGACTGTGCAGGATTAGTTAGTGTAGAGTTGGGTTTGGGTAAGTTTGATGCTATTCATGGTGTGAAATTTTACTGTCTTCTCCAATATTTGAACAAATTAATTTTGCTTTCAATGTTGCCTTAGTGCTGTGGCTATGGAAGGATTTAGGTTTATTCTGACAGGTCTGTTCCCTGTACGTACCCAGATCGGTCCAGACTCCTGGGGTTTGCCTCCCTTCCAGCAGATGGAGACAAAGCCTTGCTGATGCTGGCATATAATCTGCTGTGCCACCTGCAGCCCACCAGTATTTCTCGGTCTCCAGTAAATGGTGGTGATGCAAAACCTGCAGTCTGAGGAGTATTAAAAAAATATATATATTTATATTTTACAGGGTATAGAAAGATTAGGTGAAGAGTATCTCCCAGAAGGTCAATAGGTCCTGGTGGGGCCATCCTTTCTGGTGGAGGAGTGGATGAACGGGGAGTTGGCAGCCTTTTTTGGTCTCGATCCTTTTCACCGATGAGGGAGGAGATAATTGGTGGTGCCAGTTCCCTCTCCCCCCCCCTCCCCCCCCCCCACAGGAGGACAACTGGGGTTGACAGCCTGCTTCAGGAAAGTGATTTCTTAGCTTTATTCTACTTTTAAAGTTTATATTAAAAAAAAAAAAAGGGGGGGTTCTTTTTTGTTTTCCTTCCTTTGTGTGCCAGTGTGGCAGGCTGCTCGGCAGGGATCTGCTCGCCGTTCCTAATCCTCCTTGTACTGGCGGTCATTTGCACACATGCAGCCAATAACAACCATGCCGCCCATCTCTCGCACGATGGAACTTATTCTCGATGCCAATGGAGAAAGCATTGGGCACTCATCGGATGTCTGAGGAGACCACGGGAAATGCCGATGCAGCTGAGTACGGTTTCAGTGGGAACGGTGGCCATTTTAGCTTCTTTTGCTGCTTCAGCTGAAAAGACGGGAAAGGAAGGAGCCCTTCCTCCACCACTGTCTCCGGCCAACAGGAGGCCTGCAGAGGCCCAGAGGTCCCGGGAACCTCTGCTGAGGAGGATTAAGATTTTCAGGATTTAGGCGATCTGACTGAATTTTCCCCGGATTTTGAACTCTTTTTACACAAGGCGTATCTTGCCAGGAAGGCTGTGGGGTACCGCCCTTCAAGGCCAGAGGGTTCGCAGGATCCGTGCCCTATTAAGAGGTCCTGAAATACACGGGATAGGGGATGACCAGGGTTTGGAGAGTCCTGGATCAGGGCCTTCGTTCAGTGGATGCAGATAAGTCTTTGGAAGACTTGGAAGGTGGAGACCCTCGGGCAGAGGATCCTCTGGCGATAGACCCTTCTCCACACCTTCAGGATCCGGATGAGGAGTGGGGCCAGCTCTCTAAGGTGGGAAGAGAATGATCCGAAGGTGGTTCGCCTATTTCATAGGGAAGAATCGTGGCCCCTGATTCCATGTGTTCTTAACAAACTGGGAATCAAAGAACTGAGAGATGAATCGGATCATGAAGAAATAGATCCAGTCATGGAAGGCTTAAGAGGTCCGGCGAAGGCTTTTCTGTTTCACAAATCCATAAAGAAGCTGGTGTTCTGGGAGTGGCAGACTCCAGACACAGGTTTGAAGGTTGGCAGAGCTATGGAAAAGTTATATCCATTGCCAGAGGACATGTTGGAATTATGGATGTTGAAGGTCGATGCCTTAGTATCGGTAGTGACAAAGAAGACTACTATCAATGTGGCCGGGTCTGCCGCACTGAAGGATACGCAGGAAAGAAAATTGGAGGTCCATCTCAAAAGGATTTTTGAGGTGTCTGCTCTGGGCATCTGCACTGCGGTGTGCAGCAGTTTTATACTTCATCCGGTTTATGCTGGGTACAGCAGTTGCAGTCTGATAAGGCAATGTCAGCGTCGGAGGTCAAGCAGGCTGAGCAGCTGGGAAACTTTTTTTGGAGAAGATTTAAAGGAACTCATGAGGCAGGGGGCAAGAATAAGGACACAAGCTACTGGAGGATAAGCCAAAGATCAGCAGAGGTTCCTCATCCGTACTTCCACATTTTCGGACAAACCGGCGTTTCCAACAATCTCAAGCTTCAGCAGGAGCTCAGAGACCAGGAACTGGGAGATAACGGTTCTGGAATCAGTCCTTTTGAGGCTGGAGACTGAACAGAAATGGTTTTGGCCAAGGAGCATCAGATACCAAGTCCACCCAATGAATCAAGACTGGCCCACTCCTCAGTGCTAGTAATAGGAGGTCAGTTGACTTTTTTTTTTTCGAGGAGTGGGCCAGGATCATGTCAGACCAATCGGTTCTAAACGTGATAGAATACGGTTACACTTTAGAGCTTGCTTGCCCGATAAAGGATTTGTTCATGGTATCTCCTTGTGCCTGTGCAAGGAAAAGGCGGGTGGGTTGAGAGACTGTTGCCCATTTACGGTTGCTAGGGGCCATTGTGCCTGTACCAGTAGAGATGTGATCCCTCTGTTGCATCAAGATCCCATATTTTCAGATCAGGCATACCACTTCTTTCTCACGGCTTGGCTTTTGAGAGGCAGCATCTGAGGTGTAAGGGATATCCCGAGGATATCAATTCCACTCTGTTGCAAGCTAGGAAACTGTCAACATCATTGGCTTATGTGCGAGTGTGGAGAGTTTTTGAGGTTTGGTGCGAAGAGTACGGGTTTGTACCTATACGGGCATCGGTGGCACACATTTTGTCCTTTTTAAACCAAGGGTTGATTAAAGGGTTGGCTTTTAACTCTCTGAGTCCAGGTGGCAGCGTTGGGCTGTCGTAGTGCAGAGAGTAGCCTTAGCTGCGCATCCAGATGTGGTGCGTTTTCTCAGAGGGTCGAAGCATTTGCGGTCTCTGGTGCATAAGGTATATCACCCTGGAATCTTAACTTGGTGCTCAAAGGTTTGTGTACGGCTCCATTCGAACCACTGCATAAGGCAATTCTGAAGGTCCTTACCTTAGGTTGCTTTTCTGGTAGCAAGTTGTTCCACTAGAAGAAGTTTGGATTTGCAAGCCCTTTCTTGTAGAGATCCTTTTTTAAAGATAACTGATCCTGGAGTCTCTTTGCATACAGTTCTGTCCTTTCTTCCAAAGGTGGTATCGTCTTTTCATTTGAATCAAACAGTGGAGCTGCGGGTATTTCCGAGTCTGGACGCAACGAATCCTCATGTGAAGGAATTGAGGTCTTTGGATGTAAAATGGGCCTTGTTGAGATGCCTTAAGCTTACTAATACCTTTAGGCTTTTGGATCATTTTTTTGTGCTATACTCTGGTGCAAAGAAGGGGCATAAAGCTCCAAAATCCACCATAGTGTGGTGGTTGTGTTGCGACCGTCGCTGCCCGATGTCTCCACTACGCCCACCTTACCGCTTTGGCGACTCCCTCTTTGCCTGTTGGACGTTTGGCTGCCGCGGCGTCCTCCTGCCATCCTCCAGACGGCTAGATGCTGCATACCGCCATGTTTCCTTGGAGCCTAAAGGCGCGTGCGTGGCGCGGCCCCGACTGAAATACCAGCAGTGGTGCGAACCTCAGGGGCGTCCCCCTGAGGTGACATCATCTCTACCGGATATTTAAGGTTTCTGAAATCGCTAATGAACGGAGTTGGATTCAAGGGAAAGGTTTCCGTACGCTCCTAGCTACTCTGCCTCCTCGGACGTACCAGGGGTACCCGCTCCTCGGGGGCCTCGTTCCTCTTTGCTTTTCAGATCGCAGTCTGGAACCTGTACTCGCTTTTCGAGGGCCCACATTCCCGGACTTGCTACTGAATACCACTTCTGCCAGGAAGTCTTTGCTGCTTACAACACCAGTGAGTTACCATCTCTCTCTCAGAGCTTTCCCTGGAACCAGGTACTCGCTCCTTGAGGGCCTAATCCATTCCAGCTCCTGGGCTGCTTCTATGAGACATTGTGTGAGTGTTACCATCAAGGCTCTGTTCCTATACTCTGCCTACTCACTATATTCAGTTTCTCTACAACTCAGTTATCTAGGATCGCTGTTCCAGTATCTGAGGGACCTCAGCCCTGCCGGGCACTTCCAGCTCACTACTGCCACCTCTGTTGGTTCTCTAAAACAGTTTAATAAAAGAACTAATGTGTGTCTGTCTCCATACTCTGAGCCTGACCGGTGGTCCCTCTCGGGATCTTCCCCCTGGGGCGTGGTCATCTGCTACCTGCCCAAGGATCCACCCACAACTACCTCAAACACCAACAGGTTGAAAGAAGTGATAGGTTTGGCATATATCTGCCAGGGTTTGAAAGCTTATTCTATGCGGTCACAGGTGACTTCCTGGGCCAAATGTCAGCAAGTGTTACCACAAGAGATTTGTAGAGCAGCTATTTGGAAGTCGTTGCACACTTTCGCCAGACATTATCGTTTGGACTTCCAGACTCCAGATGCCATGGGCTTTGGTGAAAGTGTGCTTCCAGTGGGACTCTGTCTCACTCTGTTTAGGGAAGCTTTGGCACATCGCAGCAGTCTGGACTGATCCGGGTACGTACAGGGAAAGGAAAATTGGTTCTTACCTGCTAATTTTCATTGCAGTAGTACCACAGATCAGTCCAGAGTCCCGCCCAGTTTTGGGTGTGAGGTTTGGAGAATCTGCTCGATCTATTGTTGTAAATTGAAGACTGACGCAGGTTGGCTTTTTTGGCTTTTCTCCTGGTATTAAGGTTGGAAAGGATCGTTTCCATTAAGGAGCGTACCATATCTAATTGCTTGTTCAGGGTGATGTGTAAAGTCAAGTTATGTTCGATTGCATTTAATAGCATCTTGGCTTGGGTACAGGCCAATGCTGGCGGACTGCAGGTGACACACCAGGTTATATGCAAGACTTTCTCTGTCTCCATCTGCTGGCAGGGAGGCAAAACTCAGGAGTCTGGACTGATCTGTGGTACTACAGGAATGAAAATTAGCAGGTAAGAACCAATTTTCCTGGGTAGGAGTGGGTGGGTAACTATATTCATTACTCTGATGTAAAACTCGTTTTTCTCTGCCTTTATTTCTAGCATTAATCAGACGGATCAGATGCTTGTTCATCTGCAGTCATTTGACACCGTACCTGAGCACTTCACCATCCCAGAGAGCACTAAGAATGGAGTTCCACTGTTTTATATCCCTCCAGGATCTAGCGTTCCTGTAAGCCTCCTTTCTGCCCCAGCGCTGCTTTTCTCTGCATGCCCTGGGGTCCTTTTCCCCTTCTGTCCCCCTGTTTAAGAGCAGGAAATCAGATTGATGTAGGATATGAAGCAGCAGATTTTCATTGCATGTCTTGAATAGCTGGACTGGAAGGGGGCTAGAAGTTATCACTGAATAGCTGTAAGTGCCTGAGGCTGTCGATGGGATGGACCAGCGATCTATGGCAGTTGGAGGTAGGAGACATTAAGAGAGAGCACATAAGCTGGATTGGAAGGGGGCTAGAAGTTATCACTGAATAGCTGTAAGTGCCTGAGGCTGTAGATGGGATGGACCAACGATCTATGGCAGTTGGAGGTAGGAGACATTAAGAGAGAGCACATAAGCTGGACTGGAAGGGGGCTAGAAGTTATCACTGAATAGCTGTAAGTGCCTGAGGCTGTAGATGGGATGGACCAACGATCTATGGCAGTTGGAGGTAGGAGACATTAAGAGAGAGCACATAAGCTGGATTGGAAGGGGGCTAGAAGTTATCACTGAATAGCTGTAAGTGCCTGAGGCTGTAGATGGGATGGACCAACGATCTATGGCAGTTGGAGGTAGGAGACATTAAGAGAGAGCACATAAGCTGGATTGGAAGGGGGCTAGAAGTTATCACTGAATAGCTGTATGTGCCTGAGGCTGTAGATGGGATGGACCAGCGATCTATGGCAGTTGGAGGTAGGAGACATTAAGAGAGAGCACATAAGCTGGATTGGAAGGGGGCTAGAAGTTATCACTGAATAGCTGTAAGTGCCTGAGGCTGTAGATGGGATGGACCAACGATCTATGGCAGTTGGAGGTAGGAGACATTAAGAGAGAGCACATAAGCTGGATTGGAAGGGGGCTAGAAGTTATCACTGAATAGCTGTAAGTGCCTGAGGCTGTAGATGGGATGGACCAACGATCTATGGCAGTTGGAGGTAGGAGACATTAAGAGAGAGCACATAAGCTGGACTGGAAGGGGGCTAGAAGTTATCACTGAATAGCTGTAAGTGCCTGAGGCTGTAGATGGGATGGACCAACGATCTATGGCAGTTGGAGGTAGGAGACATTAAGAGAGAGCACATAAGCTGGATTGGAAGGGGGCTAGAAGTTATCACTTGAATAGCTGTAAGTGCCTGAGGCTGTAGATGGGATGGACCAACGATCTATGGCAGTTGGAGGTAGGAGACATTAAGAGAGAGCACATAAGCTGGACTGGAAGGGGGCTAGAAGTTATCACTGAATAGCTGTAAGTGCCTGAGGCTGTAGATGGGATGGACCAACGATCTATGGCAGTTGGAGGTAGGAGACATTAAGAGAGAGCACATAAGCTGGACTGGAAGGGGGCTAGAAGTTATCACTGAATAGCTGTAAGTGCCTGAGGCTGTAGATGGGATGGACCAGCGATCTATGGCAGTTGGAGGTAGGAGACATTAAGAGAGAGCACATAAGCTTAGCGAGTGGGTGGGGGAGGGGAGGCTGAGAAATCAAGTTCTGTGGGGGAAGGTTAAAGAGTGAGCGCTGGGCCTGGAGGGGAAGAGGTCGGTAAGGCTGAGAGAAGCAAGCTGGAGGGATTCAGATAGAGTGAGCTGGGGGTCTGGAGTCGAGGAGGCTTGAGAAAAACAATGGAATGTAATAAATTCTCTGTATTTTTAGGGAAGAGGGTTTGAACGTAAAAGGTTGTCAGATACATGGGAAAGGAGTGAGGAAGCGAGAGCAGGGTACACGGGAGTGATGGAAGGAGCGTTATAAACTGCTTGGTGCCATGTGGGGCCTGTTGCTCAGTCTGTTTTGCTTTAATTCTTGTGGTAGTGGGTAGAAGTTTGGCATCTGCAGCACTTTCTATTGTGAAAACCTGCTCTTTCTTCTCAGGTCTTGTCTCTTCAGCACAGTGCTTCAGATTCCAGTCATTCCCAGTTTGCCTCTTACTGGAAGCCGATCCTGTCTATGGATGCCAACTTCTGGCAGAGGTGGCTGCACATGCATCGCATTGTCCTTCTTCTGGAGCATGACATGTATGTCCCTGGTGAGGGAAACCCAGTGCAGAAGAGACAGATGCATGGTGAAGGGAAGGCCTAACTCATGTGGGGAGAGGGGAAGTGGAAGTGGAAAAGCCAGGGGACAGGTGACTCATAGTTGGGACGAGAGGTGACCTGCGGATTGATCATATATGGAGGCAAGCCATGGGTGGGAAGTGCCAGGTGACCCAGTAGTGGTGTGAGGTGGGGGCAAGGGAGACCTACAAGAGATGGAACAACCAAGGAGGGGGCAAAGTAGATAACGTGAGTGGGGAGAGGTGTGGAACTGTAAGAGCATCTAACTAAAGCATGACCCCTTCCTCTTTGTATATATCTGATCGCATGCCTGAGCCTTTCTCCAGTACAAAGAAGTATCTGTGTCTTGCTCTGACACTGTGGGATACTGGTTCTCTGCATGATCCGACCCCCAGTGTGAAGTACTATGGCATCCCCCTGACTTCTCAGCATACCTGTACCCTGCATGATCCCTCCCTTAATATACTATTCCCGCACGACACTGGTAGCCTTGTGATCATAGTTTCGTGGGAGACAGCGGCACCCCAGGACGCTCATAGTCTGTACAATCATACCTCTGTGTCCCCAAGACACTTGTAGCCTGTGTGATCATACCACCATGTGAGGGGGAGGTGGCTCCCCGGGACACTCTAGCTTGTGTGACCATATCTCTCTAGGTGGGGACAGGGGTTTGAGAGACTGGTAGCCTGCATGATCATATCTCCAGGACTTCATAACCTGTGTGATCATACTCCATGTGTGGGGGCTCACCAGTTCACGCATAGCCTGTGTGATCACATCTCCTTGGGTAGGGCGATTCCACAGGACATAAGAACATATGATGTGCCATGCTGGGCCATGCCACCGAGATTTGCCTTGCATTCCAGCATCCTGTCTCTGACAGTGGCCAATCTGAATCATTAGGAAGAACCTGGCAGATCCCAAAAGTACATCCAATTCCTTATTCCTCACTGCCAGGGTTAAGTTGTGGGTTTCCCCGAGTTCACCCTAGCAATAAACTCAGCAGTGCCAGATGCCATGACCAATCCCTCTGGAAAAATAATCACAGTTTAATTGTATATTGAGTGAAAAAGTACTTTCCCTGTACGTACCCGAATCAGCCCAGACTCTTGGGTTTTACCTCCCCTCCAGCAGGTGGAGACAGACCAATTTCTGTGGATCTGTCGTATACCCAGGAGGTGCCACCTAGAGTCTGTCTGTATTCTTCTGTCTCCAGCAGGTGGAAGAGGTGCTTCCTTGGAGTCTGGTATTTTTTGTCAGGATTTAGTTGGTTTTTTTTGGTCAGGCTTCGGAGTTAGGTCCTGATGATTAGTGAGGGGTCAGGTTTTTTGCTCTTTTAGCTAGCTTCCCCTTTAGCCTCCCAGGGGGTTGTTAGGTCCTGGTGGAGCCATCCCCCCTGGTATTTGAGGCTCAGGAGCAGAGGGTTGAGGACCCTGTAACTGCCCGCTGAAGGTGGTCCCGGGGGACTCGGGCTCTCACCTTCAGTTCGCCCCTGCACAGTTTTCAAAGTATTTAAATTAAATTAAAGTACTGTGCCTTTAAATTCTCCTGCTCTGCCGGCCTTGTGTGTTCTCCGTGGGTGTTAGTTTTAGAACCGCAGACAACTCCCGATCGGGTAGGCCTTTGTTTTTGCATCTCCTCTCTCCGGCCTGGCTAAATTTAGAGCGCTGCTCATGCCGCGAGTTGCGGCCTGTGCCTTGTGCGGCTTTCCCAGGCCGATATTTGCATGGGCGTGTCTATCTGGTGGGGAGGGGTCATCGGGGGGGGGGGGTCATGGCCCCAGCGATTTCGGTGGCAGTATAAAAGCTAACGATTGATTTGACTATTAAGTGTTCTCATTGTAGGATATGTGTGGGGTTGGAGATCTGTTTAGTAGTGGTCATTGGGGGATGACGTGGAGTTAACTGTTGGCTGGGTAGGCTTTTTGGAATAGCCATGTTTTTAGTGATTTCTTAAATATCTGTGATGAGGGTTCCGTTCTGAGATTTGCTAGTAGTTTGTTCCATAGTGTGGGGCCTGCTATTGAAATTGCTTGTTCACGTGTTGAGGTGCGTTGGGCCTGTTTGTTAGAGGGAATGGCAAGTAATCCGGAGTTGTTGGATCGTAGGTTTCTTTGGGAGGTGTATGGGTGAAGGGTGTCCTTTAGCCAGTCTGTTTTTTCGTTGTTAAGGGATTTGTGTATTAGGGTAAGGGCTTTGTATTGAATTCTGTGGGTTATGGGGAAGCCAGTGGAGGTCTTTTAGTATGGGGGTGATGTGTGTGGAGCGCTGCTATTTTTGTGAGGGATCTGGCTGCTGCATTTTGGAGTAGTTGGAGGGGTTTGAGGGTGGAGGTTGGGAGCCCAAGAAGGATGGAGTTACAGTAGTCGAGTTTGGAGAAAATAGGGCTTGGAGTACGGATCAATAATCTTGACTGAGTAGTAGGGGTTTGATTTTTTTTTTGAGGACTTGTAATTTGAAATAGCCTTCTTTTATTATAGTGTTGATGTATGTTTTCAGGTTGAGTTCGGAGTCTAAGGTGACGCCTAGGTTTCTTGCAGTTGTGACGAGATGGTTCGCGCTTTGTGAGGATGTGCAGTCTTGAATGTTCCATGCTGGTGGTTTGTTAGAGATGTGTAAGATTTCAGTTTTTGTGTGATTGAGGGTGAGTGCATGTTGGGCACGGACCTGTTGTTTTGGGAGTGGGACACTCCCGACCTGGGCTTGAAGGTCAGTCGAGCTATGGATAAATTGTACCCGCTCCCAGATGATGCTCTGGACCTCCTTAAAGTGCCCAAAGTCGATGCTGCGGTGTCGGCGGTGACAAAGAAGACCACCATTCTGGTGACAGGTGCTACGGCATTGAAGGATTTGCAGGTTCGCAAACTGGAGTTCCAGCTTAAAAAGATCTTTGAAGTCTCGGCGCTGGGGGTCCGTGCTGCCACGTGTAGCAGCTTTGCGCTCCGAGCTAGCCTCCGGTGGGTGCAAATGTTGCAATCTGTGTCCTCGCTATCCGCGGAGGAAGCGGCGCAAGCGGGTCAGCTGGAGGCCGTGGTAGCTTACAGTGCGAATGCCCTTTATGATCTTCTGAGGACCTCGGGCCGGGCTATAGTCTCGGCGGTCTCAGCTTGCCGGCTCCTTTGGCTTTGAAACTGGGCAGCGGATGTGTCTTCCAAGGCTCAGCTTGGTTCGATGCCTTTCAAAGGACAGTTGCTGTTTGGACAACAGTTGGAGGATTTGATCAAATCGCTGGGTGAGAACAAGGTCCACAAGTTGCCGGAAGACAGACCACGGACGTGGGGGTCTTTTCCTCAGAAAGCGAGATTCCGGGGGCATCATCTTTTTCGCTCCTCACGATCCTCGGGTTTTTCGTCCCGCCAGGCCTCGGGCCGTCAGCATGCCTGGAACCAGTCCTTTCGAGGGCGCCGGCCCATCAGAGACGGTTGGTCTCAAGTCCACTCAATGAAGTGAGTCCGGTCCATACCCCATTCCCAGGATAGGGAGAAGGTTGACCCTTTTTCTAGGGCAGTGGGCCAGTTTAACCTCGGATCAATGGGTCCTCCAAATAATAGAACGAGGCTATGCTTTAGATTTTGCACGGCAGCTTCAGGAGCATTACCTGGTGTCTCCATGAGCTTACCATCAAAAACGTCGGGTGGTTTGAGAGACCCTGCACCGCTTAAAAGACCTAGGGGCCATCATTCCGGTTCCCAAAGGCGAGCTCAGACGAGGGCATTACTCCATCTACTTCGTGGTTCCCAAAAAAGACTGTACTTCCCACCCCATATTCGACTTCAAAAGCGCCATTCGGAAGTTAAAAGTACCTCAGTTCCGCATGGAGACTCTCCGGTCCGTGATAGCATCCGTGCACAAGGAAGGGAGTTCCTTGCTTCTCTGGACCTGACGGAAGCACACTTGCACATTCCGATTCGTCCGGACCATCAGAGATACTTGCGCTTCGCAGTTCTCGGACAACACTTCCAGTTTTGTGCACTGCCATTTGGGCTGGCAACGGCACCCAGAGTGTTCACCAAGGTCATGGTGGTAGTAGCTGCGGCCCTGAGGAAAGAGGGGATACTGGTATGTCCCTACTTGGACGATTGGCTGATTTGAGTGAAGTCTGAGAACCTTTGCCATTCAGCGGTCCAAAGGGTTGTTCAGATGCTCAGCTCATTAGGTTGGATGGCCAACCTGGACAAAAGTCATCTGATTCCATCCCAGTCACTGGAATTTCTGGGAGCGCGATTCGACACACTATTAGGGAAAGTGTTTCTTACCGAGGAGTGATTGTCCAAGCTTCTTACTCAGGTGGAGTTGTTGCGGTCCAAGCCTCGTCCCAGTGCCTGGGATTATTTGCAGGTCTTGGGTTAGATGGCCTCCATGATCGATCTGGTACCTTGGGCCTTTGCGCATATGCGTCCACTTCAATCAGCCTTGCTCTCCGAATGGAATCCCCTTTCACAGCAATTTAATTTCATACTGCCCCTGACGGACGCGGCGCGCTCCAGTTTGCTGTGATTGCTTTTGCCGCACAATTTGCACCGGGAGGTGGACTTGGAGATTCCTTGTTGGATTGTGGTGACCACGGATGCCAGCTCTCCGGGTGGGGAGCGGTTTGTCGAGACAAGGCGGTCCAGGGCCAGTGGACCAGAAAGGAGGCCTCCTGGTCGAGCAATCGCTTAGAAACCAGAGTGGTGTGGTTAGCGCTCCAGGCCCTCCTCCCGATGATGGAGGGCAGGTCGGTGAGGGTGCTTTCCGACAATGCAATGACGGTGGCCTACATCAGTTGGCAGGGCGGCACCAGGAGCCATCCAGTGGCGGCGGAGGCTCAGTTTTAATCCACTGGGCGGAGAAACATCTTTACCGGATTGCAGCCTCTTACATTGCCGGCATGGACAATATCCAGGCGGATTTTCTCAGCCTCCACCAGTTGGATCTGGGGGAGTGGGAACTCTCTGACTCCTTTCATCTTCTGTGTGATCGGTGGTCCAGGCCGGCCATGGACCTGATGGCGACGTTCAGCAATGCCAAGGCTCTCCGGTTTTTCAGCCGGCGGTGGGAGCCAGGAGCAGAAGGGGTGGACGCGCTTGTCCTCCCCTGGCCAAAGGCCATCTTGTTGTATACTTTTCTACTGTGGCCATTGGTCAGAAAGGTTCTACGCCGCATCGAGGTGCACACGGGCAGGGTGATTCTCGTGGCACTGGAGTGGCCGAGGCGCCCGTGGTTCGCAGACCTTCTGAATCTGGCAGTGGACAGTCTGCTGAAGTTTCATCCGTCGCCGACCCTTCTGCATCAGGGTCCCGTTTGTTTCGGAGAGACAGATTGCTTTTGTCTAGTGGCATGGCTTATGAAAGGCGCAGATTGAGGAGTAAGGGTTACTCGGATGTGGTGGTGACCACACTCTTACGCTCCCATAAAACTTCTACCTCCATGGCGTACGTTAGAGTTTGGGGGGTGTTTTGAGTCCTGGTGTATCGACCACCAAGTGCAGCCAACCAGGGCGTCCATTCCAGAGGTCCTGGATTTTTTTTACGGGCGGGGCTATCAAGGGGTTGGCATTCAATTCTCTGAGGGTGCAGGTGGCGGCCCTTGGCTGTTTCTGAGGAAAAGTGCAGGGGGTTGCGCTAGTCTCTCATCTGGATGGGCCCGATTTCTGAGGGGAGCTAAACATCTACAGCCCCCAGTGCGGAGCCCTTGACCCTCGTGGAAGCTGAATTTGGTTCTGTGAGCGCTTTGTAATGCCCCTTTTGAGCCATTGAAGCGAGTGACCCTGTGAAGGATCTGACTTTGAAGGCAGTGTTTCTGGTGGCTATTTCCTCCGTGAGGCGGATCTCAGAACTGCAGGCCTTATCATGCAGGGAGCCTTTCTTGAGGATTTCCGAAGCAGGAGTTTCCTTGAGAACAGTTCCCTCCTTTCTTCCGAAGGCTGTATCCTCCTTTCATCTGAACCAGTCTGTAGAGCTCCCTTCCTTTGCGGGCCTAGATTCTTCGGCTGAGGCTAGAGACCTGCGGAGGTTGTAAGTGAAGAGTGTGTTGTTGCGTTACTTGGAGGTGACGAACAGTTTCCGTCTCTTGGATCATCTCTTCGTCCTGTGGTGTGGGCCCAAAAAGGGGTAGAAGGCTTCCAGGGCTACGATCGCACGCTGGTTGAAGGAGGCTATAGTCTAGGCTCACCTGGTGCAGGTTCGTCCGATTTCCATCTGGTCTCAAGGCTCATTCTACTCGTTCACAGGCGGTTTCTTGGGCTGAATGTCAACAGGTATTGCCACAGGAAATTTGTAGGGCGGCTACCTGGAAGACTGTGCATACCTTTGCCAGACATTATCGGCTTGATGTCCGGGCGCCAGAGCTCGGTTCTTTTGGAGCCAGTGTACTCTGAGCAGGACTCTCTCAGTCCGGCCCTGGTTAAGAAAGCTTTGGTACATCCCAGCTGTCCTGGACTGATCCGGGTACGTTCAGGGAAAGGAAAATTGGTTCTTACCTGCTAATTTTCGTTCCTGTAGTACCACGGATCAGTCCAGTCACCTGCCCGGGGGGAGAATGGAGAGTCCACTCGGCCGCTAGCTGATCAAAATTTTCTGCAAGTTTACTGAATGCCCCCCTTTTCAGGGTAAGAGTTTGGGCATGTTTCTTTCCTTTATTAGGTTTCAGGTTTTTCATCTCCTCTGCTCTTTGGGGAGAAGTTGTTATGGTTGCAGTTATGGTTTATATATTTTCTCTGCTTGGGTACAGTATAATACTGACAGACTCTAGGTGGCACCTCAGGGGTATAGGACAGAGTCCGCAAAATCTTGTCTGTCTTCATCTACTGGAGGGAAGGCAAAACCCAGCTGCCTGGACTGATCCGTGGTACTACAGGAATGAAAATTAGCAGGTAAGAACCAATTTTCCTATAACTGCCTCCACTCATGATTCTATAAAGCTGCATTAGCTATAGCAGACTGACATGTCATGGTTGTGTTTCCGTGGGTGGGAGCTGCATGCTACTGAGATTAGCGTGACAACATGACCTGCTGGATGCTGGTAACTGTTTGTTTTGCTCCTCAGGCCAGTCCCGAAGCATCTGCACACTCCAGGGAACAACGGGCGTTACAGCACCATCCAGTGCCGTATGTCGCACTCTGCCCTCACCTCCCTCCTTCGAGACTGGAGCAGCTTTGTGCTAGTGGAAGGTTATTCCTATGTCAAACTGATGCACAGGTAAATCTTTGTGTCCTTTCAAGCTCTCTTGTCATGTCAAGAGAATTATGAGGGAAGATCTCCTGCAGCTCGAGCATTCAGAAAGAGTAAAGGAAGCTGAAAGAGGCAGGAAAACAAGTCCATATGGTAAAATAGGAAATGGAAGAAAAGAGAGCTAATGAAGTGAAGCAAAGAGATGATGCTTTTTTTTTTTTTTTTTAGCATAGTCAGTGAAAGGAAGAAAGTCAGAGATTGAGAGGAGACGAGGAAAGAGCAGAAATGCTAAGCAAATACTTCTGTTGGGTATTCGCAGAAGAAGAGTTTGGCGAGAGACTGATTGCATCTGGAGGTCCAGTGCTTGGTAGTTAAGGTTCAGGGTGGAGCTGAGGAGAGAGACCAAGGAGTGATAGTATCTCCTGTTCCCTGTACGAACCCGGATCAGTCCAGACAGTGGTAATCGGGTCCTTCGAGCAGGGCTATCCGGGTCCCACCCTACGTAGGAAAGCTTTGGTACATCCCACTGTCTGGACTGATCCGGGTACAGGGAAAAGAAAAGTATTCCTTACCTGCTAATTTTCATTGACTCGATTGCCAAAGGAGCCGAAAATCACTGTCTAGACTGATCTGTGGTACTACAGGAAGGAAAATTAGCAGGTAAGGAATAATTTTCTGATCTGAAGGCAGTGAATCAGTGTGATAATGCACTGGCCAGAGCACATAGGCAGAGGAATGGCAGCCGGAAAAAGGAGGAGGTGATGCCTCTGCAGAAGACCATTCGTCTGGAAGGATAGAAACGGGCTACACATGGTCCATAGAGAGGCTACCAAAATGGTGAAGGGTTTGCGCAACAGTTATATGGCATGAAACTTAGAGACCTAAATAGGCATCCTCTGAGGCAAGGAGAGACTGGGAAGATAAGAGAGACATTTGAAATACCTCAAAAGTACAAATTGGGTACATGAAACAAACTTTTATCAGCAAAGAACAGTGTTGATTTTCTTTAAAAACAAAAAACCCCAACAAAACCTAGTTAATGTGCCAGGGCCAGCAGTGGCTCCCTTTTTTCATTCCAGTTAGTCTGGATTTAAGGAAGGTTCTAGGTCAGTGACCTGGAAAGAATGTTCTAGAAAAAAGATCATGGAATGAGACTGGAGTGGGGTAGAAAGGGTCGTGGCTGCATGGAACGGGCTCCCAGAGGAGATGTGGCAATAAACAGCAGTGAAATGAAATCAAGCTTGGGCTTTCATTATAAGCAAAACGTTTTATAATTTCATAGCTCAGACTGTAGCACAGTAGTGTGGAGTATTGATATTGATTTTTAGCAGTAGAAAAGAGGGAACTAAATTTGAATAACATTTAAGGAAAAAGAAATCTCACCTGGAAGTAGCCAGCTTGCCTGGAGGTGAGGTTGTTCAAACTCCCCAGCAGATTAAGAGTCCTGAGCGCAGGGATCAGTGTCAACCTCTTACTTCCCTCCCACTCTACTCCTCTATGTACCCACCCCGGGGTTTCATCTTCTAATATAGTCTGCCTGGATACATCATTGGAAACAAGATAATTTGGAAATTTGTTAATTCCTTAGGTGTTCTTCATCAAATCAATTGAGCAAAATGAGGAGTATCCAATGTAACAATTGTGGAGCCTTTATCTCGAGGCAAACCATCTGGCAACTTGGGGCTTGCCTCATTTGTTCAGAGCTCTCTTCCATGAAAAAGAACTTGGTTCTTCTTAAAGCTGAATTAGCTGCAATAAAGAAAATATTAGCAACCACCAAGGTACACTCGCCAACTTTCCTGCTCTTAGGAATCATTTCCCCATTACCACGGAGAACTCAAAAACCCAGAAAAAAGTGGTATACAGTGGGCTCAGGTAGGATACGACCTGTGACCCAAAGACACCCATTCTTCATAATTATGCAACCCACATGTCCTCCCCCACTTACACAGAGTGTACAGGAACCCAAAAATAAATGGATTACAGTGGGCTCAGGTAGGATAAGACCTATGACCCAAAGACACCCATTCTTCATAATTATCAGCCCACATGTCCTCCCCCACTTATACAGAGTGTACAGGAACCCAAAAATTAATGGATAACAGCGAGCTCAGGTAGGATAAGACCTATGACCCAAAGACACCCATTCTTCATAATTATCAGCCCACATGTCCTCCCCCACTTACACAGAGTGTACAGGAACCCAAAAATTAATGGATAACAGCGAGCTCAGGTAGGATAAGACCTATGACCCAAAGACACCCATTCTTCATAATTATGCAACCCACATGTCCTCCCCCACTTACACAGAGTGTACAGGAACCCAAAAATTAATGGATTACAGCGAGCTCAGGTAGGATAAGACCTATGACCCAAAGACACCCATTCTTCATAATTATGCAACCCACATGTCCTCCCCCACTTACACACAGTGTACAGGAACCCAAAAATTAATGGATTACAGCGAGCTCAGGTAGGATAAGACCTATGACCCAAAGACACCCCTTCTTCATAATTATCAGCCCACATGTCCTCCCCCACTTACTCAGAGTGTACAGGAACCCAAAAATTAATGGATTACAGCGAGCTCAGGTAGGATAAGACCTATGACCCAAAGACACCCATTCTTCATAATTATCAGCCCACATGTCCTCCCCCACTTACACACAGTGTACAGGAACCCAAAAATTAATGGATAACAGCGAGCTCAGGTAGGATAAGACCTATGACCCAAAGACACCCATTCTTCATAATTATCAGCCCACATGTCCTCCCCCACTTACTCAGAGTGTACAGGAACCCAAAAATTAATGGATTACAGCGGGCTCTGGTAGAGTAAGACCTATGACCCAAAGACACCCATTCTTCATAATTATCAGCCCACATGTCCTCCCCCACTTACTCAGAGTGTACAGGAACCCAAAAATAAATGGATTACAGCGGGCTCTGGTAGAGTAAGACCTATGACCCAAAGACACCCATTCTTCATAATTATCAGCCCACATGTCCTCCCCCACTTACTCAGAGTGTACAGGAACCCAAAAATTAATGGATTACAGCGGGCTCAGGTAGAGTAAGACCTGTGATGCAGAGGCACACACTCCCTGGTGAGACAAGTACGAAATACCTTCTCTGTATTAAATAATGAAGAAGCTCTAGCATTGGAGACTGAAGTGGTATCTGAAAGGAAAGAAGAAACCCAATGCACTTGGTGTAAGGAAGAAAGTTTTGGTTATATTGGGGGCTGGGACCATGTATGGAACAGTTAAAGGCTCCATGTCAAAGATGGCTTACATCTGTCTGTGGCAGGAAAAAGGATCCTAAGAAAGAAATTCAAATCCTATGCCATAAGGCATTTAAACTAGAGGATGGGGGTGCCAGAAGGAAATTGGAATATCAGCCCCCCCAAATATAAAGGAAATGGGTGAAGAGGATAACAAAAGCTGAATAAGGTACCAAAGTAGTCCAAGAAAAGCAGTAACCTGGAGGAGAGAAGGTGGAAAAATAGTGGAAACTATTCTCAAGATCAGAATCGTAGAGCATATAGAAAGACATGGTTTAATGGGACACAGTCAACATGGATTTACCCAAGGGAAGTCTTGCCTAAAAATCTGCTTCATTTTTTTTGAAGGGGTTAATAAATATGTGGTTCCTTGTTCGTACCAGGATCAGTCCAGATGGTGGGTTATGTCCCCCATCCAGCAGATGGAGTCAGACAAAGTTTCAGAGGGTGCTGCCATAATAACCAGTGCACCCTCCATAGAGAGGCTTCTAAGAAAACTAAAAAGTCATGGGATAGGAGGCGATGTCCTTTCATGGATTACAAATTGGTTAAAAGACAGGAAACAGCTCCCCTATGAAGAAAGGCTGAAGAAGTTAGGGCTGTTCAGCTTGGAGAAGAGACGGCTGAGGGGGGATATGATAGAGGTCTTTAAGATCATGAGAGGTCTTGAACGAGTAGATGTGAATCTGTTATTTACTCTTTCGAATAGAAGGACTAGGGGGCATTCCATGAAGTTAGTATGGGGCACATTTAAGACTAATCGGAGAAAATTCTTTTTCACTCAACGCACAGTTACTCTGGAATTTGTTGCCAGAGGATGTGGTTAGTGCAGTTAGTGTAGCTGGGTTCAAAAAAGGTTTGGATAAGTTCTTGGAGGAGAAGTCCATTAACTGCTATTAATCAAGTTTACTTAAGGAATAGCCACTGCTATTAATTGCATCAGTAGCATGGGATCTTCTTAGTGTTTGGGTAATTGCCAGTTTCTTGTGGCCTGGTTTGGCCTCTGTTGGAAACAGGATGCTGGGCTTAATGGACCCTTTGTCTGACCCAACGTGGCAATTTCTTATGTTCTCAGTTTGGGCAATAAAATCCCAGACCTGCAAGCCCTAATGTTGGAGGCAGACTTGGACATTGTTGCTGTCACTGAGACAAGGTTCACAGATTCTCGTGATTGGGATACGGCCATACTGGGCTATAGCTTGATAAGGAAGGACAGAGGTATAAGAACATTAGAATTGCTATACTGGGTCAGACCAAGGGTCCATCAAGCCCAGTATGCTGTTTCCAACAGTGGCCAATCCAAGTCGCAAGTACCCAAACATTAAATAAATCTCAAGCTACTATTGTTTATTAATGAATAGCAGTTTATGAATTTTTCTTCTAAGAACTTATCCAAACCTTTTTTAAACCCACTTACACTAGCTGCTATAACCACATCCTCTGGCAATGAATTCCAGAGCTTAACTATGCACTGAGTGAAAGAATTTTCTTCAATTTGTTTTAAATGAGCTAATCCCTGTATGTAACCGGATCAGTCCAAACCGTGGGTTATGCCTCCCTTCCAGCAGATGGAGACAGAGAAAAACTTGCAGAGCACCCTCTGATAACCAGTTGCACCCCCTGCGTCCCTTCAGTATATTCCCCTGTCTCCAGCAGGTGAAGGAAGGCAGAACCTGCGGTCCCGCTTTAGCTGCAATTTAAATTTGGGGGCTGGAAATTTTAGGGAAGATTTTGGTTCCCCTATTTCCTCCCATATTACCTTATTCCTTTGAATGGATCAATTGTAAAAAAAATAAATAAATTTTAAAAGAACTTTGAGGAAAATTTGTTCCCTACTTACTTTCCTCTCTTGTCTATTGGACAATAATACTAATAATCAGAAAGTTCCTGAGGGAAAGAGAGTTTGCATTTTCACTTGTTTTTAGTATCAGGTAGGTGATTGTTAGCAGTGTCCTGGCTTGCGGGGGTGTAAGCTGGTGGTCCAGCCTCTCCCCCTGCGCTGCACCCGGCTGCCCGCAGACGTTTTAGCCTCAGGGCAGTGCTGGCAGAGACGCGGCTTTCCTCAGCCAGTCCCTGCTTTTTTTTTTCTTGCAGGCGGTTGAGTTCTTTTTTTTCGGAGCGGAGGGTAGTTGGACTTACCTGCTCCTTCCAGGCTTCGGGGGAGTACGCTCGCGAGTACGCCGCGTTACTCGACCCCATGCTGCGCTCGGCGCGATGCTCTGCCTGTGGGGAGCCCAGGATGCGGCTCTCCCGTGAAGGGATTTGCTCTTGGTGCCTCCCCAGTGGGGAGGGCTCCTCAAGAGCAGCGGATTGGCAGGCCTCACGATCGCAAGCACGACGGCTGTCAGGGGGGGTTGGCCCCGTTTGCGCTGAGCGCGAGAATGGTGGTCATCTTGAATTTGGGGGACGCTGCTGAAACGCAGCCAATGCATGGGGATTCCTTCCTTGCTCCTCCCGTGTTAACTCCAGAGGACCCCCTCACGGAGAGGGTAGGCCCAGGACCCGTTCCTGCTGCACCTCCCTTGGGGCCCCCTCCCCCACCTGCTTTCACTATGGATTTTGTGCTCCTCATGCACAATGCATATTTGGCACGCATGGGTCAACAGGATGGCTCTCCTCCAGCTCCCCCTTCCCCTAAGGTGAGTCGGGTGCATGGTGGGGCTCCTCAGGGGACTTCCCGGGTCCAGGCAGTACCCCATTTTGGCTCACAGGATCCACCTCCGGCGAACCCAGATCAGGATCAAGATGATCCCGCTTCAGGCGCACAGCTGGAAGGGGATGATCCCCGAGTTTTGTGTCTCTTTCAGAAGGAGGAGCTGGAGCACCTTATCCCCATGTCCTTTCAGAATTGGATATTGAGGCACCTCAGGATCCTTCAGGGGCCAGTTCAGGAGCTTGCAAAGGAGATTCTGTACTAGCGGGGTTGCGTCCGCCAGTGAAGACGTTTCCCCTTCATCCAAGGCTCCTGCAGTTGTTATCCAAGGAATGGGACTCTTCGAAGTCCAGTCTATGAGTTGGACGAGCCATGGACAAGCTCTATCCTCTCCCGGAGAGGACTTCCTGGAGCTCCTTAAGGTGCTGAAGGTGGATTCTTCGGTGACGGCGGTCACAAAGAGGACTACCAATACCGGTCACGGGTGGAGCCGCTTTAAAGGACCTCCAGGATAGCAAGTTGGAAGTGTACCTCAAACGGGTCTTTGAGGTGTCCGCCTTGGGAGTCCGGATGGCGGTGTGTAGTTCCCTCATGCAGAGGGCAAGTTTGAGATGGGTCCAACAGCTGCTCGGTGCTCAGTGCTCCCACCAGACGAAGTCCAACAAGCGTAACGCCTAGAGGCGGTGATAGCCTATGGGGCAGATGCACTGTACGATCTCTTGCGAGTTCTAGCATGTTCGATGGTTTCAGTAGTCTCGGCTAGGCGCCTCCTATGGCTTCGGAATTGGTCAGCGGACTCTTCTTCTAAGTCTCGATTGAGTTCTCTCCCATTTAAAGGCAAGTTTCTGTTCGGCGAGGATTTGGACCAGATCATCAAATCCCTGGGAGAGAACAATGTACATAAGCTCCCTGAGGATCAACCAAGGACTTCCCGATCTTTCATCGCTTCAAGAAATCGATTTCGTAGACAAAGGCGTTTTCGGTAATCAAGACCAATGTCCCAGAAGCCTCCGTCCTCAAGGTCCCAAGCTTGGTCCCAGTCCTTTCGGGGACGCAGCCCTGCTCCAAAATCTGCCCAATGAAGGATCGCCGACCCACTCCCTGGTTCCCAGAGTGGGGGGATGCCTCTCCCTATTTTATGAGGAGTGGGTCAAGATCACTTCGGATCAATGGGTACTGGATATTCTAAAACACGGTTACATCTTAGAATTTGCTCAGCCTCTAAGAGACAGGTTCCTCTTCTGACCTTGTGGACCACTGTGGAAACAACAAATTGTGCGTCAGACCCTCGACAGGCTCCTCGACCTCGGGGCAATCCTGCCAGTCCCACCAGAGGAACATAGATTGGGCCATTATTCTGTTTACTTCGTGGTTCCCAAAAAGAACAGTGCTTTCCGTCTGATCCTGGACCTCAAGATTGTCAACAAGGATCTCAGGATTCTCCACTTTCGAATGGAAACACTGCATTCTGTCATCGCATCTGTTCGCGGAGGGGAATTCCTGGCATCATTGGATCTCACAGAGGCTTAGCTCCACATCCCCATCCACCGGGAACATCAGCGATTTCTTCGGTTCTAGATCCTGGGCCAGCATTTTCAGTTTCAAGCTCTGCCATTTGGTCTGGCAACCTCTCCCTGGACCTTCACCAAAGTGATGGTGGTGGTAGCAGCGGCGCTCCGGAGGGAGGGAATCTTGGTCCATCCCTACCTTGACGACTGGCTCATTCGGGCGAAGTCCTGGGATCTCTGCCGCCAGTCATTCGACAGGGTGTTGACCCTCCTCAGCTCTCTCGGCTGGGTGGTGAATTTTGCCAAGAGCTGCCTTGTGCCCTTGCAGACGCTGGATTTCTTGGGAGCACGTTTCGATACCCGCCTGGGCCGGGTTTTTCTACAACAGGACCAGGCACTCAAACTCATGTCTCAAGTACGATGCCTCCGTGGTCTAGCGATTCCCTCGGCGTGGGATTACCTGCAAGTCCTGGGTTCAATGGCATCCACTATAGACTTAGTGCCCTGGGCGTTTGCGCATATGGGCCTGCTGCAGAGGGCGTTGCTTTCCAGATGGAAGCTGGTGTCTCGGGAATTTCAAGCCCCCTTGCCTCTGCCAGACTTTGCCACGAACAGCCTGGATTGGTGGCTTGATCTACCTCATTTGCTTCAGGGGGTGGACTTGGAAACGCCACAATGGGTGGTCTTGACCACGGATGCCAGTCTTGCCGGATGGGGGGCTATGTGTCAGTTTCGGTCAGCCCAGGGACTATGGACTACGGAGCAGGCGAAATGGCCGATCAATCACCTAGAAACCAGGGCAGTTCGTCTGGCGTTGAAAAGTTTTTCCCATTGGTGCACCACAGGGCGTTGCGGATCTTGTCCGACAGTGCCACCACGGTAGCGTATATCAATCGTCAAGGAGGGATGAAGAGTAGTCACGTCTCTCGGGAGACAGACAAGCTCATGGGCTAGGCGGAACAGCACTTATCCCGCCTGGCGGTGTCTCACATCGCCGGAGTGGACAATGTTCAGGTGGACTTCTTGAGCTGTCAATGCATAGATCCCGGAGAGTGGGAGCTATAGGAGGAAGCAATGACGCTGCTTGTCTGCAGATGGGGGGCTCCCCATCTCGACTTAATGGCGACTCAACGGAATACGAAAGCTCCGTGCTTCTTCAGCCACAGACGGGAACACGGAGCGGAAGGGGTGGATGCTCTGGTTCTTCCTTGGCCTCTCGACATTCTGCTGTATGTGTTTTCCCCCCATGGCCCCTAATAGGAAAGGTCCTACGACGGGTAGAGGTACATCGTGGCGCGGTGATCCTGGTAGTGCCAGTGTGGCTACGGCAGCCGTGGTTTGCAGATCTCATCAACCTCTCGCGGTGGACGGCCCAGTTCGTCTGGGTCACCTTCAACAGCTTCTTCGTCAGGGTCCCATATTTTTCGACCAGGTCGATCGCTTTTGTCTTGCGGCCTGGCTTTTGAGAGACGGCGACTGAGAAGACGAGGTTATCCGGAGGAGGTAATTTCTGTCCACCTCGTTTGCTTTGATGCCTGGTGTGCTGAGGAGGCGGTTACTCCTCGTCGCACTTCAGTAGCTCAAATCCTATCCTTCCTGCAGAAGGGCCTTGGAATGGGATTGGCGTACAATTCTCTACGGTTGCAAGTGGCGGCCCTCGGGTCCCTGGTCGGACGTCGCGACGGCGCTCCCTTGGCCTCACATCCAGACTTGGTGCGGTTCTTGAGAGGAGTAAAGCACCTGAGACCGCCCATTCGGACCCTGTGTCCTGCATGGAATCTCAACCTAGTTCTTCGGGCTCTGTGTGACCCTCCTTTTGAGCCTATGCGGGCGGCTACCCTCAAGGATTTAACCTTAAAGACAGTCTTTCTGGTGGCTATCTCTTTGGCCTGCCAGATCTCGGAACTTCAAGCACTATCCTGCAGAGAGCCATACCTCCACTTCACGGATTCAGGGGTGACTTTGACCACGGTGCCATCTTTTCTCCCAAAAGTAGTGTCAGCCTTTCATCTGAATCAGTCTGTGGAGCTGCCAGCTTTCCCGGAGATTGAGTCTGGAGCTTGAAGTTAAGTGCAATTTTCTCCGTTACCTGGAGGTCACCGACGACTTCCGTCTGTCGGATCATCTGTTCTTTGGAGCGGTCCCAAGTGAGGAAACAAGGCCTCTAAGACCACTATCGCTTGTTGGATGAAAGAAGCGATATCGTCTGTGTACATTGGCTCTGGCAAGCGTCTTCCGGTTGGAGTAAAGGCACATTCACTTCGTTCACAAGCGACTTCCTGGGCGGAAAGCCAAGCTGTGTCTTCTCGGGAGATATGCAGAACAGCAATGTGGAAATCATTACACACATTTGCGCGTCATCGCTTGAATTTGCAACCTCCCGGTCTGGGCTCGTTTGGCAACCAAGTTATTCGAGCAGGGCTATCTGGGGCCCACTCTGTTTAGGGAAGCTTTGGTACATCCCACGGTCTGGACTGATCTGGGGATGTACAGGAAAAAGAAAATTATTCCTTACCTGCTAATTTTCGTTCCTGTAGTACTCCGGATCAGTCCAGACGCCCACCCGGTGGTTCTTATGTCCTGTCCTGAAATATAGCTAGCCAGCTCGAGGTTGCAACTCAGAAAATGCAGTTTCTCGATTCTTCAAGTTCCTTTGTCTGCAAGTATTTTCAATTCTGTATATAGTTACTCTGCAGTTTTGGAGTCTGTTTTGATCCATTCATCGGCTGTTCTTTGCTTTGATATTCTTAATACTGAAGGGACGCAGGGGGTGCAACTGGTTATCAGTGGGCACCCTGCAAGTTTTTCTCTGTCTCCATCTGCTGGAAGGGAGGCATAACCCACGGTCTGGACTGATCCAGAGTACTACAGGAACGAAAATTAGCAGGTAAGGAATAATTTTCTTCTTGTTAACTTCATGGAGTGCCCCCTAGTCCTTCTATTATCTGAGAGAGCAAATAACAGATTTTCATTAATTTGTTCAAGTCCTCTCATGATTTTAAACACCTCTATCATATCCCTCCTCAGCCGTCTCTTCTCCAAGCTGAACAGTCCTAACCTCTTTAGTCTTTCCTCATAGGGGAGCTGTTCCATCCCCTTTATCATTTTGGTCGCTCTTCTCTGTACCTTCTCCATCGCAATTATAACTTTTTTGAGATGTGGCGACCACAGTTGTACACAGTATTCAAGGTGCGGTCTCACCATGGAGCGATACAGAGGCATTATGACATTTTCCGTTGTATTCACCATTCCCTTCCTAATAATTCCTAACATTCTGTTTGCTTTTTTGACTGCTGCAGCACACTGAACCGAGAATTTCAATTATTCACTATGACGCCTAGATCTCTTTCCTGGGTGATAACTCCTAAGATAGAACCTAACATTGTGTAACTACAACATGGATTATTTAATGTGGCTACTTGTCCACATTAAATTTCATCTGCCATTTGGATGCCCAATCTTCCAGTCTTGCAAGGTCCTCCTGCAATTCATCACAATCTGCTTGTCATTTAACTACTCTGCATAACCTTGTGTCATCTGCAAATCTGATCACCCCACTCGTCATACCCCTTTCCAGATCATTTATAACCTATGGGTGAGGACTAGTCTGGCTAGAGTCAAAGAAAGGAAATTATCAGTAAGAATTAATTTTTCCATTACATATCAGCTGTATTTACCAAATCTCAGCAAGATAAGTTCAACAAAATCAAGTAAAGAAGTGCCCAGGAAATCTGGCATACCACATAAAAACCTTCTGCAACTACCAAATTGAGCAAGAGAAGTTCAGAACCATAAATTCTCTAAATTTCACACTTCAAGCATGAAAGGGTAACTTGAAAAATGATGCCCCTTCCTTTACCCTGCTTTTCCCAGCTGAAATCGATAACAAAAACAGTACCCAGAACAGCATTGGGGTAACCTGCATGGAGCAGTGATAACCTTTAAACAGCAGGAAGGCTAGGATAATCCTGCATGCAGGGACCATGGTTGAAACCAGAATTCGAAAGACCATGGAGCGCTTGCATTTATTAAAGAGCCTCACTAGCCTTATTACAAAACTTATTATTAAGACATGGAAGGGTGCATGGGTTTAAAGAATCTTGTAAGAATCAAAGTTGAAGATGGCAAGGCCTGACATGGTGGAGGTATTGGGGCAAATATGGAGGGCAATGTTAGGGTGAGAAGTCAGGGGGAGGAGGGAGTTGGTTTTGTCTTGCATATGGAAATTTAATGTGCATCTTGATTGGGCAGATGGAATGGATCTTTATCTGCCTTTGTTTATTCTATTTCTGCTGACTTTTATTGAATTCATGTCTCTGCTTTCTTGCAGTTCATCTGATCTGACTCCGTCCTCATTCTATGTTGTTCGTATCATCTCCAAAGCTCCCTGCATGGTCCTACGGTTAGGATTCCCCATCAGGACCCCTGCACAGAATAGGAACCAGGTGAGGAGGTAGCGCTCCGTGCTCCTGTACACTAGAATGGCAGTAAAATGCTTCACGAGGATTATCAGGGGGTAAGGGCTTATGTTGTATAGAACTTGTGGCTTCTCGAAAGATACGATTGTTCTTTAAAATTTGTAGATTGGCTTTTTCTCTGGTAACTCTGTTTCTGTCTTTGCCAGGCTCTGTAGCTAACTGAGGGCCTCATTTGCTAAGCATTTTTCCCATAGATCTAGAATGGGAGAAAAGTCTCAGTAAATCAGCCCCTGAATTGACTCACAAATTAGTCAGTGGAATCTTATTCCTTTTGAACTTCGGTCCTTAGACAATGTAAAAAAATGAAAACATCTCTTGAAAGAGTATTTGCTCCATCGTGCCTTTAATGTATTTTAGTGTGTGTTAAGTTGAGATTTACCCTTGATTCTATGTGTGAGAGATACTATAAGGGACATAGTATTAATGATTATTTACTTTACCTTAGGTAAGGTACTGGTTACTATAGTTTCTGTGAAACTAAAGGGTTTTTGTATGTCACGGTTATGGTTGATTACATGTATGTTGTTTTATTATGTATGTTTTTACTGTACATCACCTAGGCCTGTTTGTGTTAGGCGATTAATAAATTTTAATAAATGAAAATGAAATGGATCAAAAGGCCTGTTTTGTATAAAGTCAACTGAAGTTAGTTAAGACACTGCATCTTTTTGTCTGTGCCTGCCTAGGACTGGTGACTCGTAGAAATGTAAGAGTCTGCTTAAAAGAAACAAACAAACAAAGATTTATTTAAAAATTGTAATATGGGTTTGTAACTATAAGAACGTAGAACACAAGAACATAAGAGCCTGCCATACTGCATCAGACTGAGGGTCATCAAGCCCAGCATCCTGTTCCCAACAGTGGCCAATCCAGGCCACAAGTACCTGGCAAGTACCCAAACATTAAATAGCGCCCAGGCAGCTATTGTGCAGTGATAAGAAGTGACTGGAGGAAAGATTCCTTATTTGGGTCCAAGGTCTAATCCACGCAAGCAGCCTAAGCCTAAGGCGGCTCGGGACCTTCTCATGCTAAACGCCCCTTAAGGAGAGCGGCACCCCAGATGGACTTTGATTCCTCTGATCTGGATTCTGTCCCAGGGAACCAAGACCTACAGGCCAAGCCCCCGTTGGGGATCCTGATCACCAGCAGCAGGATGCAGGCAGGGGATCTTATATTGTGGAGGGCGACGACCCCAAGGTGGTCCACCTGTTTCGGAAAGAGGAGTTAGGTCCATTGATCCCTGTGATTCTGAGTAAGCTGGGCATCGGCGTGCCTCCAGAAGAGTCCAAGTTGGGGGCTATGAATCCGGTATTGTTGGGCCTGCGGGACCCGGCCACTTCCTTTCCCTTTCATTTCTCAAGCGATGAATTTGTTTCGAGAATGGGATTCCCCGGATTTGGGATTAAAGGTAAGCAAGGCTTATGGATAAACTGTATCCTCTTCCAGAGGAAGCTTTAGACCTGCTGCGCGTATCTAAGGTGGATGCGGCAGTGTCCGCAGTCTCCAAAAAGACTACCATCCCAGTAACGGGAGACACGGCCCTCAAGGACCTGCAAGATAGGAAGTTGGAGTTGCAACTCAGGAAGATTTTTGAGGTTTCCGCACTGGGATTGCACGCGGATCTGTGTAGCAAGTTTTCTTTGCGAGCTGGCCTTCGCTGGGTACAGCAGTTGCAGGCCAACGCAGGTTTTTCTGAGGAGGAGGCTCGCCTGGCGGGGCGCCTGGAGGCAGCAATAGCTTATAGTGCGTATGCACTTTACGATCTGTTGCGGACTTCAGCCAGATCTATGGTGTCTGTGGTTTCGGCCCGCAGACTCCTGTGGTTACGGAACTGGTCAGCAGATGTGTCGTCCAAAGCTCAGCTGGGTTCTCTGCTGTTCAAGGGCAAGTTGCTTTTCGGCAAGGACCTGGAAGATATGATCCAGTCTCTCGGCGAGAATTAGGTCCATCGTTTGCCGGAGGACTGGCCCAGATCAAGGGGCTCCTTTTCCTCCCAGGCTCGGTTCAGAGGAAATCGCAGATTTTGCCCGTCTAGAGCTCCAAGCTCTTCCTTTCGGCAGTCTTCCAACCGGCAACAATCCTGGACTCGGCCTTTTCGAGGCTGTCGCTTTTGTAGAACCGGAAATCCTCAGACGGCCACCAGAGCCAAGTCTTCTCAATAAAGGCGCACTGGTCCATTCCTCGGTGCCGGTTGTGGGTGCAGGCTGTCCCTGTTTTACGAGGAATGGGCCAGACTGACGTGGGTCCTCACAGTGATAAGTTAAGGCTACGCTTTAGATTTTGCTCGGAGCCTTCAGGTCCGGTTTCTAGTTTCTCCATGCGGTTACAAAAAGAAGTGGAGGGCGGTGCGAGACACATTACAGCGTCTTCTTCAGCTCGGCGCCATTATGCCAGTTCCTCCGGCGGAGCTAAGACGAGGGCGATACTGCATCTAATTCGGGGTACTACTATGCTACTTAAGGGCTTGGGAGGCCAAGTGTTCGGGTAAGAGTCTTGTGGTTGGGTGTGAAAGGGAAAGGATTTTGGGGATTTTCTATGATTATCTACACATGAGAGTGGCATACTAAGGAGAAGATGATAGGGAATGGGTCTAACAAGGGTCATGGCTGGCAGTGTGGACAGACTAGAATGGTTGCTGTCATTTGCAATGTTACAATGAGAGTAGATGTATGTACAGGGATACTGAGGTGTTTGCAAACATGTACAGGGTGATCAGTTGTGACAAAGTATTCTCTTGCACTGAGGACTAGGTTATCTTGTATTTGAGTCTGTCATTGTCTAGCATTATTTTATTTATTTATTTTTATTTAATAATTTTTATATACTGAATTTTTCATGCGAACATATCAAACCGGTTTACAGTAGCTAACAAATATTCATTTAAAAATATTTGTATTTCCAAAAGAGAAAAGGAAGTAAATACATAGTTTCATAATATAAATAAAATAAAATTTTAAACCAAATAAAATAGTAAACCAAATAATCATAATATTTAAACTGATAGAGAGGCAGTATAGTAAGAGCAGAGATAATAAATTAAAAAATATACATTACCTTGATATATAGTCAGTAGTCTGAAATCGTTAGGTTAGTAGCTCCTGGAAGGCTTGTTTGAATAGCCATGTTTTAATGCCCTTTTAAAATAATTTAATGTCTGTTTCTAATCTTAACTCCTGTGGCATAGAATTCCATAGTTGGGGCCCAGCAATAGAGAGAGTTCTTCCTCTAACATTATTTAGATGCGCAATCTTAGGGGAAGGAATTGGTAACATCCCTGCACCCGTTGATCTGGTAGCACTTGAAGGGAAATGGAAATGAAGTGATGAAGTTAACCATTCAGTGTTATCATTGTAGAGCGTTTTATGAACTAGGGTCAGGATTTTATGCTGAGCAGCCAGTGAAGATCCTTTAATACTGGGATAATATGATCAGACCTTCTAGTTCCTGAGTTCTGCAGAAGTTGGGATTGTTGTCCCCTGCTGGGGTGCGGGACCACTGGAGTAATAACAGGACGTCATTGGAGGGGTCCCAGGCAGGGGCTGTGGGTGGAGGACAGCTGGATGTGGAGGTCTGCACTGAGTATTTTCAGCAGAGCCCCTGAGAAGTTAGTTACATGGGGGAGAGAGAGAGGGTGTCGTCATCTTTTCTGTTTGGAAATAGGTAGTGTTTGGGAGTAGGTAGGTGCATGGTGTTCACACTCAGGAGGCTTTGAATAGATTATACTATGTGCAGCTGTTTCCACTTCACCTTCTTTTGTTCTTTGTTTTGTTTTTGTTTTTAACTGGGGCAGATTGTAGAGGAATTAAGGAATCAGATCCTGCAGCTTCGCTTCCCAAACAGAGTCCACAGCAAAGAAGCAACTCCTAAGATTAAACGGAAAATGCTTGGCAGCAGCTCTCCATCCAAGTCTCCACCCCCTGAGGGTGCACATTGTGCAGCGTCTAACCGCCCCTGCCTCGTTGTGCTGCAGAAACCGCTGGATAAGCTGCTCATCAGGTGATGTCAGGGCACTGCATGATAACATTACACATGTGCATTCCTTTTAATCGAATTAGATAATTTCAATGAAATTGTCTCATTTCTCCTGTTTTAGGAGCACCCTGAAACGAACAATAATTTGCCAATATTCGTTAAAATTTTGAATTTCGTGTTAGCGAGCACTAACAGGAAAACCGAAGTATGAACTGATACGATATATAACTTAAGGCTGACCTTAAAACATGGTTTTTCAGCTGCGCGTACACAGAACATGGAATGCAGATTTTAATGTGTACACACAGGTTTAAAAGCCTGTACGCGGATTTTGAGCAGCAGGCAGATGTTGAATTGTTTGTCTTTTGTTTTTTATTATGTATTGTTCCTTATTTCTATCTTTTATTGTTTCCAGCTTTTTTATTTTTAGTACCCTGAGGAGTGGTTTTATTCTTTAATTTTAATCCTTATCTTTTAACAGTTAAACTTTATTATTGTGCTTTTAAATTTTTAGCCGTTATCTTTTATTATTGAATGTATTTATTGTATTTCATTATTTGTTTTTAAATTGTAAACTGCTGTGAAGGCTATGGCTAATGCAGCGGTATATTAAAAAAAACCCAATAAACTATAAAACCGATACACATTGAGTCCATCTGTTACCAGAGTGTTTGTCTTGGTTAGGTATGAAAAGCTGCCTCTGGATTACCGGACTCCCTACATTCTGAATTTGGAGAGTTTTGGGCAGCAGCTGGCGGTTTCAGGACCCCCATCTATGGCAGCCAATCGCACAGTCTCCTCCACGCTCTCTTCCCTTTCTCGCTACTTCTACCACCAGCGATGGATCTGGTCTGTGCAGTCTGGACTGGCCCCAACCATGCCGATCGCAGCCGTGGGACAGATATTAGCCACACTAACAGAGTAAGAGCTGCTTGCTACAGGACAAGTGCTATAACCATGCTTATGTTCTGTTCATTAATAGGGGAGCTCTGCAGGAGAACTGACTTCTCCGATAGCTTGGGAGTGTGGGGTTAAGATTAAACAGAGGTGTATTGATTTTGACAATCATTGTTCTGCAGGATCCGGCTGTCAGAAGGATTCCACTTTGCTTCTAGTGGAGAAGGAATTGTTAATATGGTTCTTGAACTTCCCATTCAGGTAATTTCCCCTCTTTTTCTCTTCCTTTGAGATTCTGAAAGATGGGCCATAGCCTACATATGAAGGACAGTGGCTCCAGCAGCACAGGGTGTATCCTGTGTATGAGGGACTGGGCTCCAGCAGCACAGGGTGTGTCCTGGGTATGAGGGACAGTGGCTCCAGCAGCACAGGGCGTGTCCTGGGTATGAGGGACAGGGGCCCCAGCAGCACAGGGCGTGTCCTGGGTATGAGGGACAGGAGCTCCAGCAGCACAGGGCGTGTCCTGGGTATGAGGGACCGGGGCTCCAGCAGCACAGGGCGTGTCCTGGGTATGAGGGACCGGGGCTCCAGCAGCACAGGGCGTGTCCTGGGTATGAGGGACCGGGGCTCCAGCAGCACAGGGCGTGTCCTGGGTATGAGGGACAGGGGCCCCAGCAGCACAGGGCATGTCCTGGGTATGAGGGACAGGGGCCCCAGCAGCACAGGGCGTGTCCTGGGTATGAGGGACAGGGGCCCCAGCAGCACAGGGCGTGTCCTGGGTATGAGGGACAGGGGCTCCAGCAGCACAGGGCGTGTCCTGGGTATGAGGGACAGGGGCTCCAGCAGCACAGGGCGTGTCCTGGGTAGGAGGGACAGGGGCTCCAGCTGCACAGGGCGTGTCCTGGGTAGGAGGGACAGGGGCTCCAGCAGCACAGGGCGTGTCCTGGGTAGGAGGGACAGGGGCTCCAGCAGCACAGGGCGTGTCCTGGGTAGGAGGGACAGGGGCTCCAGCAGCACAGGGCGTGTCCTGGGTAGGGAGGGACAGGGGCTCCAGCAGCACAGGGCGTGTCCTGGGTAGGGAGGGACAGGGGCTCCAGCAGCACAGGGCGTGTCCTGGGTAGGGAGGGACAGGGGCTCCAGCAGCACAGGGCGTGTCCCTGGGTAGGAGGGACAGGGCTCCAGCAGCACAGGGCGTGTCCTGGGTAGGAGGGACAGGGGCTCCAGCAGCACAGGGGCGTGTCCCTGGGTAGGAGGGACAGGGCTCCAGCAGCACAGGGCGTGTCCTGGGTAGGAGGGACAGGGGCTCCAGCAGCACAGGGCGTGTCCTGGGTAGGAGGGACAGGGGCTCCAGCAGCACAGGGCGTGTCCTGGGTATGAGGGACCGGGGCTCCAGCAGCACAGGGCGTGTCCTGGGTAGGGAGGGACAGGGGCTCCAGCAGCACAGGGCGTGTCCCTGGGTAGGAGGGACAGGGCTCCAGCAGCACAGGGCGTGTCCTGGGTAGGAGGGACAGGGGCTCCAGCAGCACAGGGCGTGTCCTGGGTAGGAGGGACAGGGGCTCCAGCAGCACAGGGCGTGTCCTGGGTAGGAGGGACAGGGGGCTCCAGCAGCACAGGGCGTGTCCTGGGTAGGAGGGACAGGGGCTCCAGCAGCACAGGGCGTGTCCTGGGTAGGAGGGACAGGGGCTCCAGCAGCACAGGGTGTGTCCTGGGTATGAGGGACCGGGGCTCCAGCAGCACAGGGCGTGTCCTGGGTATGAGGGACAGGGGCCCCAGCAGCACAGGGCGTGTCCTGGGTAGGAGGGACAGGGGCTCCAGCAGCACAGGGCGTGTCCCTGGGTAGGAGGGACAGGGGCTCCAGCAGCACAGGGCGTGTCCTGGGTAGGGAGGGACAGGGGCTCCAGCAGCACAGGGCGTGTCCTGGGTAGGAGGGACAGGGGCTCCAGCAGCACAGAGCGTGTCCTGGGTAGGAGGGACAGGGGCTCCAGCAGCACAGGGCGTGTCCCTGGGTATGAGGGACCGGGGCTCCAGCAGCACAGGGCGTGTCCTGGGTATGAGGGACAGGGGCCCCAGCAGCACAGGGCGTGTCCTGGGTATGAGGGGCAGGGGCCCCAGCAGCACAGGGCGTGTCCTGGGTAGGAGGGACAGGGGCTCCAGCAGCACAGAGCGTGTCCTGGGTAGGAGGGACTGTGGCTCCAGCAGCACAGGGCGTGTCCCTGGGTAGGAGGGACAGGGCTCCAGCAGCACAGGGCGTGTCCTGGGTAGGAGGGACAGGGCTCCAGCAGCACAGGGCGTGTCCTGGGTAGGAGGGACAGGGGCTCCAGCAGCACAGGGCGTGTCCCTGGGTAGGAGGGACAGGGCTCCAGCAGCACAGGGCGTGTCCTGGGTAGGAGGGACAGGGCTCCAGCAGCACAGGGCGTGTCCTGGGTAGGAGGGACAGGGGCTCCAGCAGCACAGGGCGTGTCCTGGGTATGAAAAACAAGGAGGAAGTCGGTTTAACAAAGCCATGAGGGATGCAAACAAAGAGATGCCAAAGGTCCTCAGGTTTATTAATAAAACAATATCCCATAAATGCCCGACTCTAGGCCTGAGTTTTGCCCAATGAAGGGCTGCTTCAGGGGCTACAATAAAACAATCATTACAGAAACAACGGTAATGACAATTGGATTCATGAACAACACAGAAACATAAATTAAAATAATTAGAAACGAATAATTGTACAGAAAAGAAGAACAATCATGAAAGACAGCTTATGAAGAAACTAACTAACAAAAATGGACAATAGGAGGACAAGAAGACCATGGCACAGTTTTTTACCTGTTAAAAGCAAATTTTATCGTTTGACAAGATGCACTTTTGTATTCTCATGCCTATTGGGAGAAAAATTGTAATTAGATTCTGTTACTTTAGCTGGATTTTTAGTATCTATGTGTGGACAGTAACATATAATTTTACCTCATTCAGAATGAAATCCAAATAATTGGTAGCAGATCTATGCATATGCTCATTCCAAGTATTCCATGAAGGAGCTTAACAAATGAGAAATTAAAATATAAAATAGGAGGATAAAACATAAGCCAAAAATAAAAAAAAATAATAAAAATTAAAATCTAAATTAAAAATCTTATTTATTTATTTATTTTTAATTTTTCTATACCGAAATTCCTGCATTAGATACAAATCATTCCGGTTTACAGAGAATAGGAACTCGCCCGGGGCTTGTCTGGCCGGGGCTTTTTACATTAAAACATTAAAACCGTTAAACATGGCTTATTTACAGTGAACAGGTAAACAGATAAACAGTTAAACAGTTAACATATAACAATTCAATAATAATTTTAAATAAACAGATAAGTAAACAGATCAAAGAACTGGTTCCGATCAATATGAGCAGGAAACAGATCGGCCATGAGACCCCAACTGTACAGATGATATTTACAGTAGTGAGTCTTGAAGAGGATATGATGGTGATTGCCTTAAAAGAATAAATATTATGGCTGGAAATTGTCTTGAGCTGAATAGTTCATCAGCGGAATGATTTGGGGCAATGAGCAATGGGTAGGTTGGGAGCGGAGGGTAAAGGAGGGAGGTAGGGAAGCCTGTTTACATTATGAGTCAGGGAACGCCTGGAAAGAAAGAGAAAATAATTTAAATTGTTCTGTGACTTAATTTAAAAACAGGAGAAAAAATGGTTAAAAAATGTACTATGGCAAAGTTAAAAAATGGGCCATGTTAATAAAATTAAATGTACTTAAAATTACCTCTTAAGCTCGCGGCAATGTGCACACTTCATATTCTGTCATTCGGACTGGCTCCAAAAAACATCAGAGCATTTAGGTTTGCAAACAGCAGGGGATCTGCGGAACATTAATTCAAATGTGTTCCTAAAACAAAAGATTTGTTTACTCAAAGAAAACCTATGTTAAAGGTGTAAAAGCATATTTGTGCCGTGGCCCTGAAAGCTAGAAAATTACTGATAGTGCATTACTCCGTTTTCAAATAATACCGAAAGTCACCTCTGAACAATGTACACCTACCAATATTGTCCACCTCTAGAACTGCTCATATTTCAATCTCACATGTGTTAAAGTACACGAAGTGCACTAAGTTATTTTATAAAGGGAAGTGGCATTGAACGCTGTGGGGTATTTTAAACCTAAAAAAAGCGCGAAAATGAAATGTCGATCATCCGCCAGTACTGCTAATCACCTTAAAATAAATAAACATAGAGCCGGGTAAAACAAAAAGTAAAAAATAAATCCATTTTTTTCCTGTTTTTAAATTGTCATAGAACAATTTAAATTATTTTCTCTTTCTTTCCAAGATTTTTAATTTAGATTTTAATTTTTATTATTATTTTTTTTTGGCTTATGTTTTATCCTTCTATTTTATATTTTAATTTCTCGACCCGTTAGTGTTGAATTAGGGTTAGGTATATTAGGGGCGTCTCCAACTGTCTAACGATGTGTTGGTCCATCGGGCCAATGCGATGTTGCTGCACTGGAGAGGAGGTGGTAAACTTCGCCTTCCGTTTCTTGCCCATCAGGAAAAACAAAGTCAAAATAAAACTCCTAGCCGGCCTCTGGCCAGCGCGCTGCCTAAGCCGGACCAAGCCGCGCGCCCCTTCGGAGCGCACGGCTTAGGCAGCGTGCCAGCGGCAGGGCACCGCCCTACCGCGGATTTTGTAGTCAGTGGGGGCGCACTCGGCTGACGTCACACGCCGACGACTCGCGCCTCTCCCGCTGCAAGGTCTTTGTCTCGGAGTCCGGATAGCGGCCCAGGGAAGGTGAACACCTCCTCCTTCTCCTTCACTCACTCCCCCAAAAGCCTTTATTTCTTATGCGCATAAGGAAGTCAGCTCCTATGCCTGAGAGACGGACTTAATTAGATATTCAATTGGTTAGCCTTAAATACAGTTTTGCCCTAGTAATTAAAACAACACTCCTTTGATTTAAGGTCACAAGGTGAAAAGAAACATTTGCTTACATCTGACATTCCAAAGAGTCCTGGGAAACTAACTAACCTTGATTTTATAACTCTTCATTGTGTTTCCTAAAAATACAAAGCGATACATGTGTTTTTTCTGTTATCTAAATGTGAGCCAGCTTCAGAGACAGTTTCAAGACCGAGCAGTGCCTCCTGGAACCCTTTTGGTAAATTTCCACTAAACAGATGACCCTAATAAATTTTATTATCACAGTCCCTCCTTTAGGTCCAGGGGGCAATGTTTGCCTTAAATTCTTACTATATTTTCACTTATAGTACATAACCTATTAAATTCCTCATCGGAGGATACGTTCTGGGGCACTGCAAGTGTTGTTGAGACCATTATTTTAGGAATGCTTTTTTTCTTTCCTTTTATATAACATGACAATGCACTGAACGGATACATATAAAATAAGAAGGAATACTATAATTGTTATAATAATCATCAACGATCTTTGGCCCCAAATTCCTAGCATCCTTCCTAAACCAAAGACCTCCCATGAGGGTTTTTCTGTGTCAGTATAACGAGAAAGGTGTGACAGCAAAGTATCTATAGCTTGCATGTGATTTCTAATACTACCATCATTATTAATATAGGAACAACAAGAAGAATTAATAAATTGACAAACCCCTCCTTTGTCAGCAAGCAACATGTGTAGCGCCCTACGATTATCTAAAACTACTTCTTTAAGTTGCATTAGTCTCATAATCTTCATTGTCTCGTTCATTGTGACTTTAACAGTGGCAGAAAGATTTTTCAAAGCACTATCAAGTTCAAAAACTCTTAAATCAGGAAAAACAGTCCTCAAAATACGATGAAAGGATCACGGTCCATCTGGAAATCGAATAGTGACCTGCGCCTTCTCTTAGGGGCAAATCAGTTCTGATGATGTTTGTTGAAAGAAAAGAATGGATGCTGAGAGAGATAGAGGCTCCAGCAGCACAGTGCCCTCAGCCCCATGCTGGGGTATGAGACAGGGAGCATGTCCCGAATATGAAGGACGGGGTGCATCCTGGTATGAAAGTCAATGGCTCCAGCAGCACAGTGCCCTCAGCCCCATGCTGGGGTATGAGACAGGGAGCATGTCCCGAATATGAAGGACGGGGTGCATCCTGGTATGAAAGTCAATGGCTCCAGCAGTACGGAGCTTCTAACCTCATTCTGGGGACAGAAGCTCAGAGCCCCTAACACAATGCTAAACTTTTGCCTTGACCTTGCGTGTTCTATCTTTATGGCGAGGTTGTTCTTTACTGATGCTCCTTTGGGTTTTAGACTGAGCCTATGAGTGACAACAGGACTGAGAGGCGCAGCTGCATTGTCCAGTACATCCTCTTCCCCCCTCATGCAACCTCCACAAAAGACAGGTAAATAAGACTGCTTCCTTCTCACCTTCCACACCCTCACCTCAGTACACGATAGACCAGTTTTACTTCAGGGGAGGGTACAGGGTTTTGTTACTCTTTCTCCCTCCCTGAGGTTAACTGCCCTCCATCCTGCGAATGGGAGGGGATGTGTAAGCATATTGGTTCCCTCTCCATCCCTCAGAGTGGGGGGAATAAGAGGGTAACTGTCTCCCTGAAGGGAATAGAGGGATAAGAGCAAGGTTTTCTCTTCCCTACTGAGGAGAGTGGTAAGAGTTTCTTTCTCCTATAGTAGATGTACACAGGTGAGGGCCATTCCTGTTCATACCCCAGATCAGTCCAGATGAGTGGGTTTATGCCTCCCTACCAGCAGATGGCGACAGAGAATAAAACTTTTCAGGCACTGCTACATATCCGAGAGCGCCACCTGCAGCCCCTCAGTGTTTCTCTGTCTCCAGCACATGGTAGAGGTGCAGACCTGCAGTCTGTTAGTTAAAGTAAAATAAGATTAGTTTAGGATTAGAGAGAAGATAGAAGACTGAAGTCGGAGCTCCCACAGGTGTTAGGTTCCTTCATGGACCATCCCGCTGGTTGAGCAGGGTGAGTGGGGGGTTGGAAATCCCTGGCCAGACTCGATCCTTGATTCCAGGGGGAGGGAAAGCCAGGGGTCCTGCTTCCCTCGCTCCTCCTGAGTTCCTCTCACCCAGGCTGACCGGCTGCAGCGTCCTGGAGCTCCCAGAACCAGGAAAGTAGTATTTTCATTTACTTTTACTGTTGCGTGGCTCAGCAGGCTGTTTCTTTAAGAGCTTAACTTTAAAAAAAAAAAAAAAGCTGAGAAGCTGTGAGGCCTGTTTATTATTTCTCTGTCAGTGCGCCTGAGGTTTGTGTTGGGTCGGGGTGAGGAGGAAACCTCACGGCAGGGGCTGTTTTTCATCACCCGAAGCAGTGGCGGCGGCTTTATTTTCTCTTTCTTGAGGTTATTTTTAGCTGTGAGCCATGTTGCGTGTGATGCTGTCTCACGCTGAGCGTGGGAAGGCGCTCTCGCCTCATTGCAGCCCTTCTCTGCCCTGCCTGTGTCTCTGGAGGTAAGGGAGCCTCGCCATAAAGCTCAGGGTGCAGAAGCTGCAGATCCTGTGCAGAAGTCCCCGAGGGGGGGGGGGGGATGAAAGAGACGGCGGCCATTTTAGCTCCACATGGCAGGAGCCCTGTCATGGATGAGGAAGGCAGGGACTCCCCTCCCCTGCTTTCTCCTGTGCATCAGAGACTGGAGGAGGGGTGGGAGTTGAGCCAGCGGATGCAGGGGAGGACCTGGTGCCCATGGAGCAGGTTGACCACTGTGGATTTTCTGCAGATTTTGTTTTATTAATACACGAGGCCTATCTCGCCAGGCAGGAGCTGGCGCCAAAGAGGCCAACTTTTCAGATGATCCAAGGCAAGGCTAAGAAGGCTCGGGCTGAAGCACCTCCCTGGACAGGGGGGGACATTTTGTGAATGTTGGGTCTGGGTCAATCGCAAGGGGAGGATCTTTCCTCCGAGGATTCGGATGGCGCTGATCTGCAGGACCTAGAAGTGGACCAAGGCTCTGGTCAGGGCGTGGATCCGGTGACTGGTCCACTGGGGGACCTGGAAGCAGACGAGGTCCCTCTGGCAGAAGGGATGACCCGAGGGTGGTCAGGTTATTCTGTAAGGAGGAATTGCGGCCTCTCATCTCTCAGGTTCTGGAGGAGCACAGGAGGATTCCAGTGAAGGGATGAAGCTGGTGTTGGAGGGACTGTGTGGACCTCAGAGGGCATTCCCTTTGCCAAAGCAGGTAAAGAAGCTGATTGACTGGGAGTGGGATTTCCCAGAAGCTGGTTTGAAGGTGTCCAGGGCTATGTCCAGGTTGTATTCCCTGCTGGAGAACACGCTAGACCTGTGGAAACTGCCGAAAGTGGATGTGGCGGTGTTGGTGGTCGCAAAGAAAACGATTCCTGTGGCAGGGTCGGCGACCATGAAGGCTGCCTAGGACTGGAAGCTGGAGATCCTGTTGAAGAGCTGAAGTCTCGGCTCTGAGCCTTAGGGCTGCATAATGTGCAGGTGAAGGCAGGTGAATCCTCTGTGGAGCCTGCCAGGAAGCTCGGTTGGAAGCAGGGGTGGCCTACGTGGCAGATGCCCTCTGTGATATGCTTCGCAGTTCGGCTAGGAATATGGTGTCTGCGGTAGCCGCACGAAGGCTTCTGTGGCTATGTAATTGCTCGGCAGATGTTTGGTCTGCACAACTTTGTAATCTCCCCGAAGCAGCTGCTGCAAAAGCTTTTGGATTATGAATGATTGTCTTGTTTTTCAGCTTCTCCACAGATGATGACAATGACACCGAGGTAGAGGCCATTGAGGTGGACACAGAACTGAACCTGGTCACTGAGTGCTGGGTGGAGCCTCAGAGCGGGCAGGTGGTCAGTTCATCAGAGAACTGCAGACACCTGCACGGCCTGCACTACACGGATATCCCCAAAGCGGTGAGTCTGAAGGGCACGGACATCTCAGCTTTCATTAAACAGCGTTTGCAATGTAAGCTTCCAAGTGGAGAGGGAACGGTGCTAATAATAAAATCGGTAGCGGGCTAGATCATCCAGTCTGTGCCAGCAGATTGTTCTTTGTTTCTGTATCGTTTTGCTGTAAATGTTAATATAAGCCGCCAAGAGCATTAGATTGTTTGGCATAGGCATGTTTTAAATAAATAAATCTGTGTGCTGTGTTATACCCGAGTGGAGGTAGAGGCATCCATATCCTGTTCCCTACTGCCTGGTGCCTCCTTCCCATGCCTGAGAGAGTTCAGATGCTTTTATTTCCCTGGATATACCGCATCCCTCCATGGCCTAGGTTCGCTTACGGCTGCCCTGCTCTCTCCTCAGCTCTATCCCCGGGATCTGAGCTGTATCAGCACCTTGCTGACGTTCGAGTGTGTGAGCCAGCTGTGCCAGAACAAGGACCGCAGCTCACCTGTGCTGGGCGTGATGGGAGCAGAAGGTGAGTCCAGAGATCATGATCCTTCCCCATTTCCTAGCAGTGTGTGGTGTTGGCATCGGGTGAGTCTGCTTTGGATATCTCCCCCGTGTGCTCAGAGTATGTGATGTGGGAATGGGTACAGCCCCCAGTTTCCTGTAGCAGAGCTTTCAAGATTCTGACATAAGAGTTGGCAAACTATGCGGCAATTGTTAGACTTGCATAATTTTGCAAAAAAAATCACATCTGCCTATCCAAAAAAGTCAATTTTTATTGAAAACCATTAATTTGTTTTTAAACAATATTTAAACTATATTCAGATACAAAATTTGCCAAGTACAAAATCAACTACTTATCAAGTAAAGACATTTGTTACAACTGCAAAATGTCACTTTGGTTTTGAATTGAAATATTTTATATTTTCTTGAAAGTCCCTGTCTTTCTGAATATATGACCTTCCGTGTGCTGGAAATGCCCTCGGTATCAGCAGTTCCTCGTGCTGTTAATTCCACAGAAAAGTATGTGTGCATATATTGGGCACAGAGTGACAGAAACTGAATGGGGTTGAATTAACACAAGTTTGAAACTTATTAGCAGTAATGTAAGTCATCAAGGCGGCTATAAATTGAAATTAATGCCTTCTCTGCCAACTGTGGAACACCAGCAGTTACAGATTTCCAAAAACACATCCAGGTCTTTGTAGAGGTTTATGGTTGACCCCATATGCAGATGCAAGAACCTTTGTATAAAAATGAAATTCTTCTAAAGGGACAACACCGCATCCAGGAATTATGTCAAAATCATCTTTGGTTTGATAAGGATTTAAGAAAACTTTGAGGCATCAAACACACTGACTGTTTTCTCTAAGGCCATTCCAACTTCACCTCCCCTCCACCCCGCTCACTTCAGGACAGGAGGGAAGGGGGTGAAGGGAGCAACAGAAGAGAGAGTTCCCTGCACGTACCCAGATCAGTCCAGACTCCTACGTTTTGCCTCCCTTCCAGCAGATGGAGACAAAGCTTTACTGACACTGTCACTTAAGCTGGTGTCCCACCTGAAGCCATTACGTATTTCTCTGTCTTGAGCAGATGGAAGGTGGTGCAAATCCTGCAGTCTGATGAGAATAAAAAAAAAAAAAGGATTTTAAAAGTATTCTTAGGGTTAGGATTACTACTTAGCCCTCCCTGAAGGTCGGTGGGGCAATCCTTTCTTGTAGAGGAGCGGACGAGCGAGAGGGGTTGGAAACCCCTGGGTCTGCCCGGATCCTTGACCCGCTCAGGTGGACAGCCGGAGCCTGCAGCCACAAGTAGGGAAGTCTTTTGTATAAAGTTTTGAAAAAGAAAAAGTCATTTTACAACCATGCTGCATGGCGGGCAGTGCGTGACGTGGGGAGACACGCGCGGGCCTCTCTCTTGCCGGCACTTGCTCCTGCTGCGTCACCGGGGGAGAGAGCAGCTCGGGGAGCTTCCGCGGGTAGTGCAGGGGGAGCCAAGCAGCACAAAGGTGTCTTCCTGATTTCAGCGGGAACAACAAACAGGACCTGTAAGGACGCTGCCCTGCCCTCGCCACTGTTGCCGGCAGATCGAAGACCCTCAGAGCCCCGGGGGTCCCGGGATCCTCTGCTGGGAGAGAAGGAGGAAGACCTCTTGGAGCAGGATCCAGATGAATCAGGATTTTTTCCCGGATATTGTTCTGCTTATGCATAAGGCTTTTTTGGCAAAAAGGGCAGCTGGATGTTGCCTCCCCAAGCCACTGGACCTGGAGGAGCCAGTTATGGCCAAGAGGCCACTTTTGGCTCGATCTGATGGGGCGACCAGAGTTTGGAGATTGCTGGTGGTTCAGTTGCCTGTGGGAAATGCAGATGATAGCTCAGAGGCTGATGATCATCTGGCAGGAGATCCATCTGGGGTAGAACCTCCGCCGTTTTGCTCTTTGGGCTTTTTTCTTCTCTGTCTTTCCGGCGCTCTTCTCCCACGATCTCTCCTCAGCTGCCATGCCGCATGGTGAAGCCTGCACTGTCTGCGGTGCTGCGCGCACATTTCGCACACCAGCCTCTGTGCAGAGTGTCTCCCCGGGGGGGGGAGGGTACCTCCGGATCAGATGCGCGGGGGGAAGACGTCGACATGCCTGGGAGACTGGGAGACTCTCCTTGGTGCTACATCCCTTGAAGGGTCCATTCCTGGCCATTTTGGCTACGTTCGTGTGGCCTTGGAGGAATAAAAGGGATTTCCCTCCTTCATTGTCGCTGCGTTCTGAGGCCTCCAGTGGGGCCCGAAATGGGGTGGTTGAGGATTTTTCTTTTGCGGAGGAGCCGGTGGGGGGCTCAGATTCATCTTCCTCTGATTTATCTGAATTTGTGCATCTGTTGCACAAGCTTTTCAAGGCCAGAAAATCAGTCAGATGCCGCAACAAGAAGGAGGATCACTCCTGTGCTGCCAAGCATTTCGAGGGCCCACGGAAGGTGGGCACTGTGGCCCCTGATACTACAGGGGCCTCACAGATTGGTCGTCCCTTGAGGTCTCTATTGTTGCCGCCTACTTTGCCCAAGTTAACATACAGGCTTCGGACCTTTCTGGGGCAGTTACTTTGGCAGTGGACCAGGATCCTGATGGAGTTGACCAGAATCCTGATGGAGGGGGCCAGGATCCCGGACAGGCACAGGCTGATTTTCCAATGGTCGACGGGGATGACCCCAGGGTGGTGTGTTTGTTTCGAAGAGAGGAGCTGGCCCCTGTAATTCCAGCAGTTCTGGAGGAACTGGGCATTGAAGTCCCCCTGGACAATGAGACCTTGGGTGCTGTGGATCCAGTGATGTTGGGCCTCAGGGGCCTGACTAAGACCCTTCCTTTTCACGTGTCAGTTACCGCTCTGCTCTTCCGGGAGTGGGATACTCCAGATGTTGGACTGAAGGTTAGCAGAGTCATGTACAAACTTTATCCGCTCCCTGAGGAGGTGATTGACCTTCTCAGGATTCCAAAGGTGGATGCTGCCGTGTCCACTGATACCAAGAAGACGACCATTCCTGTGACAAGTGCTGTGGCGCTAAAGGATCTTCAGGATAGAAAACTGGAAATTCACCTCAAGAAGACTTTTGAAGCCTTCACCCTTGGGGCTCGGGCCGCTATGTGCAGCAGTTTTATGTTACGAGCAGGCCTTCGCTGGGTACAGCAGCTCTAAATGGATAAGTCCATGTCGGATGTGGAGGCCCTCCAGGCTGACCGGCTGGAGGCCATGGTCGCCTGCGGTGCCGATGCGTTGTATGACCTGTAAGGACCTCGGCGAGAACCATGATTTCTGCTGTTTCAGCTTGCAGACTTCTCTGGTTGAGGAATTGGGCGGCCTGGGATCTTTGCCCTTTAAGGGCAAGATGCTGTTTGGTAAGGAGTCGGAGGATGTGATCAAATCCTTGGGGGGAGAATAAAGTTCACAGATTGCCTGAGGACAAGCCGAAAGCGAGGTCTGCTGTTCCCCCCTTGGTTGCAATTTCATGGAAATCGAAGGTTTCTGGCATCCAGGTCTTCTGGTTCTTACAGACAACCGTCGAGCAGGCAACAGTCATGGGGTCACCCTTTTTGCGGCCACCGGCCAGGCAGAGATGGATCCACCCAGGGCCTGGGCGGTGCAAAGTCTTCCCAATGAGGCGAGGCCGGTCCACTCCTTGGTTCCGCTAATAGGAGGCCTTCTGGCACTTTTTTACGAGGAGTGGGCCGAGATTACCTCTGACCAGTCGGTCTTGGACATGATATGTCAAGGCTACGCTTTAGAGTTTGTTCGGCCTCTCAGGGACTGGTTTCTCGTCTCCCCATGCTTTTATCGGCAAAAGGAATTAGTGGCGCGAGCCACCATTGGTTGCCTCAGAGAGATGGGGGCCATTGTCCTGGTGCCTCCTGTGGAAGAAAGAACAGGCAGATATTCCATCTACTTCATAGTGCCGAAGAAGGAAGGCGATTTCCGGCCCATCCTCGATTTGAAGAGTGCTTCGGGTGCCTCGATTTCACATGGAGACCTTGTGGTCGGTAATTGCAGTGGTCCATAAGGGGGAGTACCTAGCCTCCCTGGATTTGACAGAGGCTTACCTGCACATTGGAATTCAGCCTGAGCACCAAAGATTCCTCCGGTTCGTGATCCTCTGGGAACATTTCCAGTTCTGCGCCCTGCTTTTTGGTTTGGCGACGGCGCCCAGGACCTTTACCAAGGTTATGGTAGTGGTGGTGGCTGCCCTTTGGAAGGAAGGGGTTCTGATGCACCCTTACCTGGACGACTGGCTGATTCAGGCGAAGTCAGAGTCCCTCTGTTGGGAGTCGGTGGATCAGGTTCTTTACCTTCTGCGATCCCTAGGATGGATAGTGAACTTGGCCAAGAGTCACCTGGTTCCCTCCCACGCCCTGGAGTTTTTGGGAGCCCACTTCAACGCAAGGTTGGGTAAGGTTTTCCTCGCCAAGGAACAGATTCTCATGTTACAAGCTCAGATTCATTCCCTCTTATCCATGTACATGCCCAGGATCTGGGATTACCTGCAAGTTCTCAGGTTGATGGCTTCCACTCTGGAGTTGGTCCTGTGGGCCTTTGCTCATATGATGCCTCATCAATCAGCTTTACTTTCTGAGCAGTTTCAGCTATTGCTTCCACTTACGGACTTTGCGCGTTCCAGTCTCTCCTGGTGGCTCAACCTGGACAAGCTTCGCCGAGGTTGTAGACCTGGATGTTCCTTCTTGGACAGTGGCAATCACGGATGCCAGCCTCTCTGGTTGGGGGGCAGTCTGTCAGAACAGATTGGTCTAGGGACATTGGTCGAGGATGGAGTCTTTGTGGTCTGTCAACTGGTTGGAGACCAGAGCCATGCACCTGGCTCTCCAGGCCCTCCTTCCCCTGGTGAAGGGGAGGTCAGTCAGGATCTTGTCGGACAACGCGACAGCCATGGCTTACATCACCAGGGAAGCACCAAGATCTGAGCTGTAGCTCTGGAGGCCCGGGAGTTGATCAGCTGGGCGGAGCTGCATCTGGAGAGAATAGCGGCTTCTTATATTGCAGACTCTGACAACGTTCAAACGGACTTTCTCAGCCGTCACCAGCTGGATTCCAGCAAATGTGAGATGTCAGAGGAAGCTTTTCACCTTGTATGCTGCAGGTGGAACCAGCACTGCATGGACTTAGGTCTTCTTCTGCCGTCATTTCTATGTTTCTAACGGCCCATCCAGTCTGCCCAGCAAGCTTTACACATTTTTTCTCTCATACTTATCTGTTTCTCTTAGCTCTTGGTTCTATTTCCCTTCCACCCCCACCATTGGGGGTGGAAGGGAAATAGAACCAAGGGAATAGACTTGATGGTGACTTTTCACAATGCCAAGGCCCTGAGGTTCTTCAGTCATCGTCGAGAGCCGGGGGCAGAAGGGGTGGACGCTCTGGTCCTTCCATGGCCATTCTATGTCCTATTGTACGTGTTTCCACCATGGCCCCTAATCGGTAAAGTGTTGCGATGGGTAGAGGCCCACTGGGGGGACATAATCCTCGTCATGCTGGAATGGCCAAGGTGGCCGTGGTTCGCGGACCTGGTCAACCTAGCGGTGGATGGACCCTTACAGTTTCTGCTCCTGCTAAATCTCCTCTGTCAAGGTCCTGTTTGTTTGGAAGGGGCAGATCGCTTTTGTCTAGCAGCCTGACTTTTGAGAGGGGGCACCTAAGAAATAAGGGTTATTTGGATGCAGTAATTGCTATTCTCTTGCAGTCCAGAAAAACCTCTATGTCCTTGGCTTAGGTGTGGGGTATTTTTGCGTCTAGGTGTGTGGATCACAAAATAGACCCTATCCGTGCCTCTGTGCCTGATGTCTTAGCTTTTTTGCAAGATGGTCTAGTTAAAGATTTAGACCCAAAAAACAAAGCGGAAGCCGATCCAATACTGTCGAGTAGCGAAGAAACAAAGAAGATTGGTGTATCAAGGGACTTTTGGGCATCTTCTAATAAAAGTCCCTTGATGCACCAATCTTCCTAGTTAAAGGTTTATCCTTTAATTCCCTGAAGGTTCAGGTAGCAGCTCTCGGTTGTCTGCGGGGTTGAGTGCGCAGCATTCGCTTGTCGGCTTATCTGGATGTTGTGCACTTCCTTAGGGGGGCAAAGCATTTATGTCCTTCATGGAGTCTCAATCTGGTTTTGAGGGCCATGTGTACGTCCCCTTTTGAGCCTCTAAAGTGTGCTACACTGAAGGATCTTACTTTGAAGGTGGATTTTCTGGTCGCTATTTCCTCGGCTCGGAGGGTGTCAGAGCTTCTGCCTTATCCTGTAGGGGGAGCCCTTCTTGAGGATCACTGATACTGGAGTATCCTTGAGAACGGTTCCTTCCTTTCTACTTAAGGTGGTATCATCTTTTTATTTGAGTCAGTCCGTGGAAGTCCCTTTCTGGCTTTGGATCCTTCCATTCCTCACTCTAAAGATTTGAGGCTCTTGGATGTGAAGCGGGACTTGTGCGCTACTTGGAGGTCACCAACAGTTTCTGCCTGTTGGATCATCTTTTTGTGCTGTTGAGTGGCCCCAGAAGGGGGGCATAAGGCTTCTATGGCCTCTATTGCTTGGTGGTTGAAGGAGGCTATCAGTTCTGCGTACATCGCTCATGGTCAGCCAGTACCTGTGGGTCTTCATACTCGTTCTACTCAGTCGCAAGCAACCTCCTGAGCCGAGTGTCAACAAGTTTCGCCAAAGGAGATCTGCAGGGCGGCTACTTGGAAGTCTTTGCACATGTTTGCCAGACATTCCGTCTGGATGTCCAGGCACCGGAAGCAGGGGATTTTGGTGCCCATGTGCTACAAGCGGGACTCTCGGGGTCCCACCCAGTGTAGGGAAGCTTTGGTACATCCCAGGAGTCTGGACTGATCCGGGTACGTATATGGAAAGGAAAATTTGGTTCTTACCTGCTAATTTTCGTTCCTGTAGTACCAGAGTCCCGCCCAGTTTGGGTTAGGGGAATTGGAGAGTCCGCTCGGTCAGTGCATTTTGGCTTCAGGTTCTTGTCCTGCGCAGGCATGTTGTGTGGGCAAGGGTTCCTTTTTGATTTCCAAGGTTTCTTCTCCCCTCTGTTTGTTTGGGGAGTATTGAACATAGTTCGTGTAGTTATGATTTTCTATTCATCTGGCTTGGGTACTGTTCAATACCGACGGACTGCAGGTGGTTCCTCAACTTAAGTGGCAGTGTCAGTCAAAAACTTCTCTGTCTCCATCTGCTGGCAGGGAAGCAAAACCCAGGAGTCTGGACTGATCCGTGGTACTACAGGAATGAAAATTAGCAGGTAAGAACCAATTTTCCTATATTTTAGTAGTCTATGGTGTTGAGATGGGTTGAGTCCAGTGATGGTATTTCCCTATGTGCTGACAGCATATTGTGTCGGGATGGGGTGGCTCTGTTGAGGGTATCTCACGTGTACTCCCACAGTTGGATTTTGCATTGTTTTACATAAAGGTTGCTGCTGTTCTATTATAGGCTCCTATGTGGGAAGTGGACAACGTATCTACGAGATTCCATTCCACTTCGATTTAATGAACCTCTTACCAAAATGCCAGCAGATCGAAATGTTTTTCCTCACACTAAGCAAAGGTGCGTACTTGATTTCGTCCTCTCTCAAGTATTAAAATATTCATTTTTGATAAAGTCAAGTTAGCACGCAGGGCTGTTTAATGTTACCTAGGCACAGACAGCTATAGTACGGTTTTGCCCAGTGATACTTAATTAGGTAGTTATTTTTGGCTCCTGGAGTAAAAGGATTGGTGTAAGGTCCTCTGAAATATTTGTACAATGTAATTAGATGAGCTTTTATTATTTAATCTTTATTAAGATTTTAAACAAATTCACATTTGCAAAAAATCAAGAAATAGTTTTTTGTAACAGGTAACAAAATTAATCTCATACATTAAACCTCTTCATGTTAACAAAAATACCAATAGTCCACATTATGGGAGGATATTCCAAAAACATGATAAATTCAGGTAACTGTAATATTTATATTACAAAATAAGGAGATCATTTTTTTTTTTTGCAGCAATTAACCTTAACCTTGTTCCTTATCTACCAGGAAGGATTCTAGATGGGAAGGGTCTTGGAATGTAAATTTATTCTTTTGAAAGGTTATAGAACATTTACAGGGAAACTTTAGGAAATATGTTGCCCCGATAGACAAAACTCTTGGTTTCAGTACCAAAAATTGTTTCCTTCTTAACTGTGTTTCATGGGAACATCCGGAAATATTTGAATCTTTTGACCGCAAAAAAGATTATTAAGAAAATATTTTTGCAAGATCTGATTTTTATCTCTTTCTCTACAAAAGGTAAGTAATAAGGTTGCCCTTTGTGGAATATCATCTACTGATGATTCCAAAAATGAAGTCAAATTGGGAGATTGCTGGACAAGATCCATACCTTCTTCCCCTTCTTGAATTGGTCCTAGGAATATAGTATATCTTAGAAATACTAGACTCATCTATTGTTGAAATAGCCAATATTTCACCCAGATAATAATCTAGTTTCAGGAAAATGTAAAAATCTCAAGTTTCTACTTCGGTTATAGTTTTCCATATTCTCTATCTGCCTATGAATCACCAAACCTTCCTTAATAGTGGAGTTATTAACCGCCTGTAATGCATTTACTTGGGCTAAAACATTTTTACCTTGTTCTTCTAATTGATTCAGTTGAATATTATGTACCGTAATTCAATCACTTTTTTATCTCAACTGTTCTATTATTTTGAACAATAGAGCTAGACATAGTTTTCTGTAGGCTAACGAGAACCTTCCATACATCACCCAGAGTTATATTTTGGGGGTCTATAGGATCCATGGCCACTTCTTAAGGCCCTAAACCCTGTTGACCCCCAATTTCCTCTGTGACCTCACTAAGAGGCTGCACGGAGACTGAATTATCTATTACTCTTTGTCCCAAAATTAAACTCTGGGCTGTAGGGGATAACTCTCCCATCAAGGTTTGAGGTTGCTGCTGTGGTCCTGGGCTGCCTGTTCCAGATGAAAAGGATATTTCAGGGATAGACCCTCTAACAGGGTGACGTAACCCTCTTGATTCATGAATATCCATTGGTCCCCTCACTACTGGTGCCGTTGGTGACGAAGTCCAGGTTTTAAACTTTCTTTTCCTTCCCAAAAAGGTAAATTCAAATATAAAAAATCCTTGAGAAGCGGCGCGCCCCTTTGGCACGCGGCTGCGCGCCGCACCTTCCCTGGATTTATACCCAAGGCTCACTGTCCCCGTTTGGTGATGTCATGGGGGGCGGGGCTTCCAAGGTCCGGCGATTTTTCAGTTTCAGCGTTGCAAAAAGCTGAAACCCCAAACTCGCTCTTTCAAGCCAGTTCCTCTCCTTAAGGAGGTTTCTCCTCCAGATTCCTCCTAGATGAGCTTTTAAATGCCGTTTTTAAATGTAAGTAGACCCAGTCTGGAAGTCTTTCAGTAAACGTAAGCCCCTTGGCTCTCTTTACTGACCCATTGTTGGAAACAGGATGCTGGGCTTGGTGGACCCTTGGTATGACCCAGTATGGCAATTCTTTATGTTCTTATGACCCTTCTTTGTTCCTTTTCTAACTTTTGGAAATCCTGAAACACCTTATACAGTGCTATGATGTGATCATCCCTTGCTTCTGCTCTGTTTAATGCACATCATTATATGCCCAGCTTCAATTGCTGTTGCCTGGCTTTGCACACTCATTCCCAGGTTTTTTCCGATTAGTGGTAGCAGGTATTGCTCCATTATATTAACTTTTCCCCAGCAGTCTGGACACGAGGGCAATGCTGCATTTAGAACATAAGAACATAAGAAAATGCCATACTGGGTCAGACCAAGGGTCCATCAAGCCCAGCATCCTGTTTCCAACTGTGGCCAATCCAGGCCATAAGAACCTGGCAAGTACCCAAACATTAAATAGATCGCAAGCTACTGTTGCTTATTAATTAATAGTAGTTTATCGATTATTCCTCTAGGAACTTATCCAAATCTTTTTTAAACCCAGTTACACTAACTATGGTAACCACATCCTCTGGCAATGAATTCCAGAGCTTAACTATGCACTGAGTGAAAAAGAATTTTATTCAATTTGTTTAAAGGAGCTACTTGCTAACTTCATGGAGTGCCCCCTGGTCCTTCCATTATCCGAGAGAGTAAATAACCGGTTCACATTTACCCGTTCTAGTCCTCTCTTGATTTTGTAGACTTCTATCATATCCCCCCCTCAATCGTCTCTTCTCCAAGCTGAACAGCCCTAACTTCCTTAGCCTTTCCTCACAGGGCAGCCGTTCCATGCCCCTTATCATTTTGGTCGCCCTTCTCTGCACTTTCTGCAGTGCAACTACCATATATCTTTTTTGAGATGCGGCGACCAGAATTGTGCACAGTTCTCAAGGTGCAGTCTCACCATGGAGTGATAGAGGCATTCTGACATTTTCTGTTTTATTCACTATTCCTATTCCTAACATTGTTTGCTTGTTTGATCGTCACAGCACACTGAGCCGACAATTTCAATGTATTATCCACTATGACGCCTAAATCGTTTTCCTGGGTGGTAACTCCTAAGATAGAACCTAACATTGTGTAACTACAGCAAGGGTTATTTTTCCTTATATGCATCACCTTGCACTTATCCACATTAAATTTCATCTGCCATTTGGAAGCCCAATCTTCCAGTCTTGCAACGTGGTCCTGCAATTTACCACAATCCGAGATTTAACTAGTCTGCATAATTTTGTGTCATCTGCAAATCTGATCGCTTGTCGTACCCCTTTCCAGATCACTTATAAATATATTAAGCACTAGTCCAAGTACAAATCCCTGAGGCACTCCATTGTTTATCTTTTTTCACGGTGAAAACGGACCATTTAATTCTACTCTGTTTCCTGTCTTTTAACTAGCTGGCAATCCACAGAAGGACATCACCTCCTATCCCATGACTTTTTAGTTTTCTTAGAAGCCTCTAATGAGGGACTTTGTCAAACACCTTCTGAAAATCCAAATACACTACATCTACCAGTTTACCTTTATTCTCATGTTTATTCACCCCTTCAAAACAATGTAGGAGATTTGTGAGGCAAGACTTCCCTTGGGTAAATCCATGTTTGCTGTGTCCCATCAAAACATGTCTATCTAAATGTTTTGTGATTTTATTCTTTATAACAATTTCCACAATTTTTCCTGGCACTGAAGTCTGGCTCACTGGTCTATAATTTCCCACATCACCCCTGGAGTCTTTTTTAAATATTGGGGTTATATTGGCCAGGTACAATGGTTAATGATAGATTACAAATTAATTGAAATAGGTCTGAAATTTCATTTTTGAGTTCTTTCAGAACCCTGGGGTGAATACCATCTGGTCCAGGTGATTTATTACTCTTCAGTTTGTCAATCTGGTCTACCACATCTTCCAGGGTCACTGTGATTTGGTTCATTTCATCTGAATCATCAACCTTGAAAACTGTCTCCGGGACAGGTATCTCTCCAACATCCTCATTAGTAAATACCGAAGCAAAGAATCTGTTTAGTCTTTCCGTGAAGGCCTGAGAACAATGAAATCCAAGCATAATTTTCAGCTCTGTCCAACTTCATCCCTCTCACACAGGTCTCTGAAATGTTGATATGAATCTCTGCACTTCCCAAATGTGGTGGCTTTTTTCCAGCAGTGGAGTTTTTGAGCAGCAGCTTTTGATATTGTATATGAGCGAGTCTTGCTTACTGACACTCCCAGACTGCACTTTTGGCAAGTGAGGTGGCGGAATCTGTACACTTGTGGTTTTCACCAAGGATGCCTATTGGATGTTGTTTGATCCCCAGAAAAATGGCATTGCTTGGGGCTGACATGAGAAGAGCAGCATTCCCTACCGACCCTACCATGGAACTGAACTTTGGCATCTGGGGAATTGGTGAGAGGAGGTGGGAGTCTTCTCGGGTTGCTAAATGAGAAAAGCCCATACTGTTTTGACAGAGTGCACCATTTATAAAAGGGTGTATTACCTGTAAAAAGAACTAGAAAAGAAAGTGATTAAAGAATGCTCTTTCTTTGCACAGTCACCTTCTACCACAGAAGGAACTTAGTGTCCGGCAGCTTGAAGTGTTCATGCTAGATACTCGGAGACTGAGGAAAATATGGGGGATTTTTTCAAAACCAGCCCATGGGGTATCTGACTCACTCTTACGCTTACCTCACCTCAGTCTGAAACAGAATAAAGATGACAAAGAATAAACAGAAATGTGCAGACAAAAACTGAACTGGAAACTGCAACAAGCCAGACTCTGTGCATTGCAACAATGGATAAACAGTAACCATTCCACATAAAACATCAAACAATAAACTCGAGTATAAAATATAATAGTAAACCATACTAAACAAATATTTCAAAACAGCTGAATAGAACATCCAATAAATAAAAGCTCATTGGGAAATGTTTAAAATATTTCTCAAACATCAATAAAATATTTCAAAACAGCAGACACAACTAATAAAAAAAAAATCATCATTCTCCATACCTGAGAATTTTTTATTCTAGTCGCCAAAAATATAAATAAAAGTGGTGTTGACAACTGAGCTGGGAACTGCAACAAGCCAGACGCTGTATATGAAAAGCAAAAACATTACCATTCCTCATAAAACAAACATTAATACTAAGAAATATAAAATACAATAGTAAAACCATATTAAAATAATGAATACATATTTCAAAATGGCTGACAAATAGAAACATAGAAATGACGGCAGAAGAAGACCAAACTGCCCATCCAGTCTGCCCAGCAAGCTATGTACTTTTTTTCTTTTTTTTCTCTCTCATACTTGTTACGCTTGGCTTCTAGTACTCTCTAATTCTATTTCCCCTCCACCCCACTTTCAATGTAGAGAGCAGCGCTGGAACTGCATCCAAGTGAATATCCGGCTCAATTAGGGGTAATAACCGCTGCAATAAGCAGGCCACACCCCCGCCCCTGTCCACCCAGACTATGCAATCCACATACAGATCCTCCCTTCCTCATTCCCCCTGCCGTGGAAGCAGAGATCCACGCTGGACTTGCATTGAAAGTAAAGTATCGGCCCAGCTACACCTCGCTTCCCTGTGAATACTAATATATATATATTTTTCTTCCACATTACCTCTTGCCGTTGAAGCCCAGAGCAATGATGGAGTCTCAATCGTGTGCACGTCACTGAACAAGGGCATTATCTCCAGGTAGTAGCCCCCATTTCCGCGAGCCACATTAACAAACAAACAAATATTGAACAAGCCTAATAATTGGCAATACCTATAGCCTATGACCTCACCGGTAATTTTACTTACTCTTACCCACCCCTGGTTTTTGTTTTTTTTTTGGAGATGGCAGCCTCCATCCATCTGCTCCGTGAAGGTGGAACTCCGACCACTGGCCACTGGCATCCCGCTCCGTGAATGCCACTCCATCCTTCCTCTCCGTGAAGGTGGAACTCCGACCACTGGCCACTGACATCCCGCTCCGTGAATGCCACTCCATCCATCTGCTCCGTGAAGGTGGAACTCCGACCACTGGCCACTGGCATCCCGCTCCGTGAATGTCACTCCATCCTTCCTCTCCGTGAAGGTGGAACTCCGACCACTGGCCACTGACATCCCGCTCCGTGAATGCCACTCCATCCATCTGCTCCGTGAAGGTGGAACTCCGACCACTGGCCACTGGCATCCCGCTCCGTGAATGCCACTCCATCCTTCCTCTCCGTGAAGGTGGAACTCCGACCACTGGCCACTGGCATCCCGCTCCGTGAATGCCACTCCATCCTTCCTCTCCGTGAAGGTGGAACTCCGACCACTGGCCACTGGCATCCCGCTCCGTGAATGCCACTCCATCCTTCCTCTCCGTGAAGGTGGAACTCCGACCACTGGCCACTGGCATCCCGCTCCGTGAATGCCACTCCATCCTTCCTCTCCGTGAAGGTGGAACTCCGACCACTGGCCACTGGCATCCCGCTCCGTGAATGCCACTCCATCCTTCCTCTCCGTGAAGGTGGAACTCCGACCACTGGCCACTGACATCCCGCTCCGTGAATGCCACTCCATCCATCTGCTCCGTGAAGGTGGAACTCCGACCACTGGCCACTGGCATCCCGCTCCGTGAATGCCACTCCATCCATCTGCTCCGTGAAGGTGGAACTCCGACCACTGGCCACTGGCATCCCGCTCCGTGAATGCCTCTGTGGCTACTGCCGCTCCGTGCAGTGTTCTGCCGCCTCCTCCCACCCTTGGCCTTGCGGGCCCCGGTTTTTGATCCCTGCGTCTGCTACTTTTCGTGGCTGTGACAACTCCCCCCCCCCCCCCCCCACAACAAGACCTTTAATTAGGGCTTCAAGGGCTGCTGCTTCTCCCTTTTACTGCAACAGGTCTGAGGCGATCTCTAGCTCTGCCTTTCTGCGCGCTTCGGCGGTGGCTGTGGCAGCAGCGGCTTCCTGTTGTTCTTCTATTCTGAGCCCTTCTATCTGTATGCGAGCCACCCGCTCTTTATTCACGTCCCCTAGACTTTATGGATCCACAGTGTTTATCCCACGCCCCTTTGAAGTCCTTCACAGTTCTGGCCTTCACCACTTCCTCCGGAAGGGCATTCCAGGCATCCACCACCCTCTCCGTGAAGAAATACTTCCTGACATTGGTTCTGAGTCTTCCTCCCTGGAGCCTCAGCTCGTGATCTCTGGTTCTTCTGATTTTTTTCTGATGGAAAAGGTTTCTCGTTGTTTTAGAATCGTTAAAGCCTTTCAAGTATCTGAAAGTCTGAATCATATCACCCCTGCTCCTCCTTTCCTCCAGGGAGTACATATTTAGATTCTTCAATCTCTCCTCGTATGCCATTTGATGAAGACTCTCCACCTTTCTGGTCGTCCTTCTCTGGACCGTTTGTGTGTGAGAATCTAATAATTTTAAAACTTTTTTTTTTTTACTATTTTGAAATATGATTTTGGTGTTTGAAAGACATCTAATAATTAAAAATAATAAGGATAAAAACATCTTGTGCTCTCCATACCTGGAAGTGTTTGATTTCCAGTTATCCTAAAATTGTAATATATTAGCAAGAGAGAGTGGATGCACAAACTTTCTCCTCCCTCTCTTCCACCCACATACACCCTGACAGAAGCGATCTCTTCTCATACACACACATACACCCTGACAGAAGCAATCTCTTCTCACACACACACATACACCCTGACAGAAGCGATCTCTTCTCACACACACACATACACCCTGACAGAAGCGATCTCTTCTCACACACACACATACACCCTGACAGAAGCGATCTCTTCTCACACACACACATACACCCTGGCAGAAGCGATCTCTTCTCACACACACACATACACCCTGGCAGAAGCGATCTCTTCTCACACACATACACCCTGACAGAAGCAATCTCTTCTCTCACACACATACACCCTGACAGAAGCAATCTCTTCTCACACACATACACCCTGACAGAAGCAATCTCTTCTCACACACATACACCCTGACAGAAGCAATCTCTTCTCACACACACACATACACCCTGACAGAAGCGATCTCTTCTCACACACACACATACACCCTGACAGAAGCGATCTCTTCTCACACACACACATACACCCTGGCAGAAGCGATCTCTTCTCACACACACACATACACCCTGGCAGAAGCGATCTCTTCTCACACACACATACACCCTGACAGAAGCGATCTCTTCTCACACACACATACACCCTGACAGAAGCGATCTCTTCTCACACACACATACACCCTGACAGAAGCGATCTCTTCTCACACACACATACACCCTGACAGAAGCGATCTCTTCTCACACACACACATACACCCTGGCAGAAGCGATCTCTTCTCACACACACACATACACCCTGACAGAAGCGATCTCTTCTCACACACACACATACACCCTGACAGAAGCGATCTCTTCTCACACACACACATACACCCTGGCAGAAGCGATCTCTTCTCACACACACACATACACCCTGGCAGAAGCGATCTCTTCTCACACACACACACATACACCCTGGCAGAAGCGATCTCTTCTCACACACACACATACACCCTGGCAGAAGCGATCTCTTCTCACACACACACATACACCCTGGCAGAAGCGATCTCTTCTCACACACACATACACCCTGACAGAAGCAATCTCTTCTCTCACACACATACACCCTGACAGAAGCAATCTCTTCTCTCACACACATACACCCTGACAGAAGCAATCTCTTCTCACACACACATACACCCTGATAGAAGCGATCTCTTCTCACACACACGTACACCCTGACAGAAGCGATCTCTTCTCACACACACACATACACCCTGGCAGAAGCGATCTCTTCTCACACACACACATACACCCTGGCAGAAGCGATCTCTTCTCACACACACATACACCCTGGCAGAAGCAATCTCTTCTCACACACACACATACACCCTGGCAGAAGCGATCTCTTCTCACACACATACACCCTGGCAGAAGCGATCTCTTCTCTCACACACACATATACACCCTGGCAGAAGCGATCTCTTCTCTCACACACACATATACACCCTGGCAGAAGCGATCTCTTCTCTCACACACACATATACACCCTGACAGAAGCGATCTCTTCTCTCACACACACATATACACCCTGACAGAAGCGATCTCTTCTCTCACACACACATATACACCCTGACAGAAGCGATCTCTTCTCTCTCACACACATATACACCCTGACAGAAGCGATCTCTTCTCTCACACACACATATACACCCTGACAGAAGCGATCTCTTCTCTCACACACACATATACACCCTGACAGAAGCGATCTCTTCTCTCACACACACATATACACCCTGACAGAAGCGATCTCTTCTCTCACACCCACATATACACCCTGACAGAAGCGATCTCTTCTCTCACACCCACATATACACCCTGACAGAAGCGATCTCCGTCTCACAGCCACAGCCAGTTAGATGCTCCATCTCTCTCTCTTTCTCAGACATACACAGACTGAGGCATGCTACAGACACACACACACACACACACACCCCCAGCTGAGTGGCTCCAGTCTTCGGTCCTACCAGCCTGGTTTCCAGCGGCTCCAGTCTTCTTGTGTCAGTTAAGAGAAGGGCAGTGCTGGCCCCACGCAGCCACTACACTGAAAATTGGGATGTCTGTAGACGCTAATGGCACACTACTGATAATAGATTGCTTTTCTCTTTTGGAGCAGATGATGATGGGGTAGTGCCAGACTCACCTTCCATGCCAAACAATTTGCTGCTGACCCTTTTTCATGGCTGCCTCCAGCAGGAACTTAGTGACCGGGAGATCCCCATGGCAGACTCCGATCACGTGACGTTCATGGAACAGATGCTGCATCGTGATCGAACTGGACTGGAACTGCGTTTCCCCCTCCCTGTGATTCGAGGTAAGCATGCATGAGTTTGTGTGTAATGAGAGAGCCCATGAGTGGGCAGAAGTTTTAAGAGAAAATTACCTTTTTGGACAAGGCCAAAGCATGAGATGTATCCTCTTCCCAGCAAGAGGGAGCGAGGCCGTCTCTTCTGTTTCTGTCTCCTCCCTGGGACTGAGGCGCAGGTTCCTCTGCATCACTTCCTCACGCAATGTCTCTGCCTCTCTGCTTTAGGTATATTTTTGCCTGGTGGGAGCTCTGGTATTGTGCTTTCCTTGCTGCGTTGGCAGTGGAGTATTTCTATGACAGTGTTAACCTATGGGGAGACGCAATGTCTCACCTGATACTGTTCAGGTATTAACTTACTGGGAAGATGGACCCACATTCTCATCTTCTGTCAGACAGCACCACTTCTGACCATTATTCCGCTCAGCATGTCAGCTTACCATTTTAACTGCTAGGTAAGCAGAGCATTTCCTACTTGCTGAATAGACTAAATGGTAAAGCACCCCTGGCAGTGGTCAGCTGTAGGCATGAGGCAGAGTCAAATTACGTCTCTGCATGCTTGGACCCGGATAGAGAATGGATGCTTAAAGTTTTCTTTGTAATAGAGATTTGTTTGGAGTATTTATGGACCTCTCCTCTCTTGCCCTACCCACTTTAAGAGACCTGCGTCAGCTCCGCAGGCAGAACATTATCCATAATAGAAAGGGAGGAGTATTCCTTATACTGATTGAGTTCATCTTGAGAATTTCCTAAGAGATAAACCTGTTAGTAGGGTCCCATTCTGGTTTTGCCAGGAATGCTTTGCTAATTGCAGTGAATACCTGGAGGATATTAAACTTGATTCCACAAACTTATTTTGGCAGGTTTATTGTGTTTTCTTATTTGTATTTTTTAAAATTCCTCCCCTTCTCATGGACTAGCTAAGGAGATAGCCAGATAATGCTGGGCTGGGTGGTGGGAGTAATGGGGCAGCATTACTTATCCAGTTATCTTAGGCAGACAAATGCCGATATTCTGACTTATTGATTAAATTAACTGGACAAGTTAAACCTGCCTTTCCTAGCGTGAAGCCAGATAGACTCAGGACCAATGGGTTTATGCTCCCCTGCCAGCAGATGGAGACGGAGTCAGGTTTCAAAGCTGAGGTCACCCTAGGTACACCCCTGCAGTGACCTCAGCCATCCAGTATCTCTCAGTCTCCTAGCAGATGCGGACATGCTTTCCCTATGGGGATCGCTGTACCTTTTGGAAGAAGAAATTCTACTTTTAAATTGGAGAAAAGATTGAGCCCCGCTCTCCTGCGGTGATACCTAAAGGTCTCTCCCACAGTTAAGAATTCCTGAGGTGGTTTCCGAGATCCCTCAGAGTTGTGCCTTGGTTCAGTAACCGGTTCCCGGAGTGGACTTTGCTATTGAAGTAGCTGAAAGGCAATGGGTGCAGGAAGCTGAGCGCGGCGGTGAAGGCAAAAGCTCTCTTCCCCCGCAGCTGGAGACCGTCTCTGTACTCAGCCGGTAAGCGCTAAGCCCAAGTAAGTGTAAAAAAAAAAAAGAGAGAGAAGAGGATTTCCTCTTGATTCAGAGTCGTTGGAGGAGTTTCGGTAAGACTAACTCTGGTCTCCTTGCTCGGGCACCGTACCGACGTCATTCCTGATCCCTTTGGAGGAAGAGGATGTGAGCTTCTCAGCATAGGCGCCCAAAATCTGTGTGCATAAAATTTTAAGCGCAAGCCGTCTGAACACGCAGTGACCGTCACCAATGGCTCTGGCAGCAAAGAAACATAAGCGCCTTTCTCTCTGCACTGTTTGTCATATTAGGGCTGCACAGTCTGACCTGGATTCTTGCTCATGTCAGCACTGTGAGGAAGCCCAGGGAGAATTGGCCTCCCAGGACTTTGCTGCGCCCGGCTCCTCCCATTCAGAAGATGGGTCGGCCACAGCCTTAACCAGAAGTACCTCTGATCTGAGTAACCCCGGGACTGGGTCATCCATGGGAGAGGGAAATTTAGCGGCACCTACCCCAGTACCTCCTGGTCTAGGCATGGACCCGGCTGCCTTCTTTTGAGTGGAATTCTTTCAAGGCCTCACGGAATTATTAAAAGTTAAATTGCGCCACAGGGGTCCCTCTGTTAACTTTTTCAGTCCATGGTACTCCAGTAAGTTTTTACCCGTTTTCCGTCAATTGCCATCGAGTTTGGCCCTCGCGGCCTACTGGCTGTAGACTGTACTGCGGCTTGATTTTTTTCTATGGCCATGGCGTCGGGGTTCCGTCGGTGCCCGGACTGTACTCGTACCATGTCCATTACAGACCCTCATAAAGTCTGTGTAATGTGTCGTAGACGAGAGCACGATGTCTTGACCTGCATCAAATGTGCCCTAATGACACTAAAAGGTCGCAAGGTCAAAATGGAGAAGATGGGACTTCTCTTCCGTGCTCAAACCCCGACTCCGTCCATTGCATCGACGTCATCTGAACCGGCACCATCAACGTCACGCCAGCATCGACCACCGATCGGTCACCATCTGGCATCGACAACTTTTCGGCCTTTGACACCCCCTTCTCCCCCTCAGGACCGAGGGGATCATAAAGAGAAACATCGTCACCGGCATCAAAAGTCTCGGACCATCGAGGGAGCAAAACCATCGACCTCGCCATCGTTTGAACCGCCATCGAAGAAACCCCGTCCAGAAAAGGCACAGACTTTTCGGCGACTGGGTCACCGAGGCACTCCTCGCCCGACAGGGCATCGGGAGCCGCGACTCAGCGTTTAATGGTGGTCTCTCCAGCTATGCCTCTGCCTCCTTCTGTTCCGGAGCCGGGGCTGCTTGCTCCAAGTCTCCGAGAAGAACTGGACTGGATGGTTCAGGAGGCCATCGACAAGGCGATGCACCGACTCCAGGTTCTCCAGCACCGACATCGGTACCGATAGTGGAACTGGCTACTGACCTGATTCCAGCAGCCTTGGCACCGCTGCTATCGAGAATGGAAGCGCTTATAGCCGCTTTTCTACCGATGGACCCGGGTCACCAATGGCTCCGGTGCCCTCCCCACTTATTTTATCATCGGGAGGAGATACACCGTTCCGCTTTCCTCCATCAGGAGTTCTGCCTCAGCCATCGAGATCGGTGCCGATACCTCCATTGGTGCCATCGAGTCATCTACCGATGTCCTCGATGCCTGAGCCAGGGCCTTCTTTGCTTTCATCTGTGCCTCCGGTTATTCCTTCGATGCCTTTGGAGTCTAGACCGGGACCTTCAGGTATCCAACACCCCCGTCCCTCTCCAGTTCCTAGAGGGACAGGGGCTGACCCTTATGATACCTGGACTGATGATTCCTCACCAGACACCAATGACTTGCCACCACCTCCTTCACCCACTGAGAGTAGGAAGCGTTCTCCTCCAGAGGATCTTTCTTTCATAAATTTTGTGAAGGAAATGTCTGAATTGGTCCCCTTCCAATTATTAATGGAACAGGACGACAGACATCAAATGATGGAGTTGCTTCAATTCTTGGATGCACCCAAGGAAATCACCTCCATCCCTATCCACCATGTTCTTCTAGATCTCCTCAAGAAGAACTGGGAGCATCCTGGCTCCATTGCACCAGTCCACAGGAAAACTGACTCTACCTATTTGGTGCAGTCAGCTCCAGGCTTTCAAAAGCCTCAGTTGGATCAACAATCTGTGGTGGTTGAATCTGCGCAAAAGAGAGCAAAAAGGTCGAAACCTCATACTTCTTTTCCCCCTGGCAAGGAACAGAGGTTTTTAGATACCATTGGTCGCCGAGTCTTTCAAGGATCAATGTTGATCCTCTGAATTTCCGCTTACCAACTCTATATGACCCAAATTAACAGGGTCATTTTTAAGAAGATGCAGGAGTTGACAAACTCCATGTCTCAGTCACTTCCAGAACAACTCCACACCCTAATTAATAAGGGTTTGGAGGCAGGAAAACATGAGATCAGATCATGTTATGACATCTTCGACACTGCAACCAGAGTATATGCAGCAGCTATTTCAGCGAGACGATGGGCTTGGCTCAAGTCTTCAGACCTTCGACCGGAAGTCCAAGATAGGTTGTCTGACCTTCCCTGTATAGGAGACAATCTCTTTGGTGAGCAGATTCAAAAGACAGTGGCTGAATTAAAGGACCATCATGAGACTCTCAAACAGCTCTCTCTGATACCTTCGGATTATCCTTCCAAACAGCCCTTCCGGAAGGACTCTAAAAAGTCTTTCTACAGACCAAAGAAGTCCTACCCGCCAGCAGCCAGATGTCGTTCTGCGAGACCATTCCTCAAATCACAGTCTCGTCAGACCGGAAAACAAAAGCCACAGACAGCCCCCCAGCCGGGCCCTGCTTCTGGCTTTTGACTCTTGCGTAGAGAGCAGCAGCCAGATTCCATTACCACACATACCAGTGGGAGGACGGTTATGCCATTTCAACAGCATATGGCAATCAATCACCTCGGACCACTGGATCCTAGCAATAATTGCTCAGGGCTATCATCTCAATTTTCTCTCCATCCCACCGGATTCCCCGCCTCTAATGGTGTGGAAAACATCCGACCATTCATTGCTCCTGGAGCAGGAGGTCTCCCTCCTACTCCAATCCAGAGCAAGAGTTGACCCCTTTAATTTGATGGTAAAACACAGATTTAAATGTGAAATAGGAACGGTTCCAAGATGGCTGCCAAATAGGAACGCACAGCATTTGGCGCTCTGGGTCAAGTACCTATTTTCTTGAATTTCCTGCTGTTTGTTAACCTGAATAGGGAGGAAGCGTAAACCGAGGACACCTTACCCTGCGGTCACTTCGGCGACGCCCGTAACCGGACCCATGGACGCCCACGTACTGCACAGCGACACAGGAGCGGGACCTTTACCGCTGGAGAGAGGGGGAGGGGAGTCTGAGCTCCCCTCGCTCCCTGGTTCAATATCTCCGTTCAGTCCCGATGAGGGAAGTCCACCGGCGCACCCTGGCAAGGAGGGAAATACTCCCTGACCAAAGAGTGGAGGAGTTGGCCTCTGCGGGGTTTGATTGGGCGCCAGTGGCAACAGGGAGCCCGAGTATGTCATCTGGGCAAGCCGGTGTGGAAGAAGGAATATCGAGGGGAGAGACTCCCCACATTAGAAATACCAGCAGTGGTAAGACCCAGTGTGGGAAGCAGCTATAGAGATGAGACAGTCTATCCTACAACAGTTATCTCCAGTTAAAGAGAAATTTAAAGAAATAGATGAGAAAATTAATGCGGTTACAAATACAAATCAGGATTTGGAACAGCAAATTACTTCTATCAGGCTCCAGATAAATGGAATCCAACAAGTCCCGTCAGCAGTGACGAGAGAGAGAAGCAACATCTTTGAAAATGGAAAACTTAGAAAATTTGGTGAAAAACAGGAATCCTCAAGTACCTTTAAGATCCCTGACAGATTTTTAAGAAATATCTTATTGAAATACTTAAAGTGACAGAAACTGCGATACCACTGATAGCGAAATTGTTTTACCTTCCTAAGTTCAGAAGAGCTTGATTTCATTGGCCTTTGATTTGTTGTTGATAGGTATCAGATATTACAATTGATTTAAAACAGTATAAAAATTTGTATGCTGGAAGTTAAGTAATTTTTGTTTAAATGCATAAGAGATGTATTTGTATTAATTTTGAAAAATCAATAAAAATATAAAATAGAAGAGCTACAACTCCTTTAAGACCTACATGGGAGCAGTCACTAAACCTTTCAGATGTCTTGGAAACGTCAGACTCAGAGTTAGCAGTCCCTACGATGCTTATAGTTACTTTGGCACTGGAGCCGGACAGGGAGTGGTGTGTTTGAGACATAGAAATGATGATTTTTTGGGGTGTAAAGTAAGAGCATTCCCAGATGTCTCACGTGAGACTCAGAGAAGAAGGAAAGCTTTCCTTCTACTGAGACCACAGGTCTTATTAATTGGGGGGAGTTTTTTCTTGAAATTCCCATGCAAGTGCAGGGTCAAATATTTAGAAAATCCCTGTTTTCTTTGACCCACCCTAATTAACACAGTTCTTAGTGGGGGGGAAACCCCTGTAGCCTCCGCGGAGTCCAGTATAGATAGTTCTAGTCCCTTATAGAGTATAAAGAGTTGCTGTATACTCTGTGCATTTTTCTTTGAAAGAGAGTATTTTTTCCTTAGGTTGAGATTGATCTGCTGCCTATATTGTGGACTTTAGATTAGAGATTGACTGAAAATATGATTGTATGTTTAATTTTTCTTTCTTGCTTAAAGAGTATGTATTGTTCAATCTCTAAAATATTACTGTTAAAGATTGCTCTTGAGTTAAATGTGAAATGGCATAAATAAAAAATAAAAATAAATGTGAAATAGCTGCGTGAAAGGACTATAGTGGCTAACTGCAAAATCATCTGACAGTGACCTAGTGGTAATCCCAGTTTGTTCAGAGCTTGTTCAACAATTCGCAAAGTATCCTCTTGCAGGATGCCAGAGTAAAAGCAATATCCGCAGTAAATAAATGCAATCGGCTTTGATATCAACTGTAGAGCCTAAAGATTGAATGAAATCAGTGGTGTTTTATACAAGAACGGAATTTAGACACCAGAGGTTGCAGCAATACATCAATAAATTTAGCTATTGATTCAAATACGGATCCTATGTCTGAATCTATTGGTCTTCCTGGAGGGTTTTCTAAGGACTTATGTATTTGAGGAACCATATAGAAATAAGGCATGGTTGGATATGGCTCGTACAAATACAGATACTGCTGCTCAGAAATAATCTTTGTTTTTAATGCTTGATCTAAAATTTGCTGCTTAACCATTTAGGATCTTTATCTAAAACTCTATACACCTCTGCCTTGCTGAGTTGCTGCAGAACTTCTTGTGTATATTTATACTCATCTGACACCACTACTGATCCGCCTTTATCCGCTGGGCTTATTATTATGGATTCATCATTATGCAGTTGTATAATAGCTGTACATTTTTCCCTAGTTAAATTACATGTTTCCGTTCTTTCTCTGCCTCCAATGTTTCCAAATCCTGCAAAACCAAAGTCTCGAAAGCTACAATTAAAGGATAAGGGGGTTGACGAGGTGTCCATGCTGACGGTCTATATAACTTTGCCTGTGCATCTATCTTCTCTTCCCTGATCCCAAAAAAATCTGCCAACCTTATGCGCCGAAAAAGTTCTTTTAATGCTACTCGTGTATCAAAAGCATTATATTTTTCCATTGGTATAAAAGACAAACCTTTATTTGTCAGCACGTTAGTTGTATTAAAGTTTTTGAGGACAGGTTGAGTGTATTTAGACGTTACAGTTAGTAAAGATTAGTCTCATTAGGAAGTATATGTGTATGTTGATTTGAGAGTTTCGTGTAGTCCACCTGGTTATTTTTTTAGTTATGGGTCATGACATAAAAGAATGAGACAGTATATTTATCTATAAGATTTATGAATCACTTCCCAAAACTTAGAATAAGTCTATAATGGCCATATTTCCCTACATTTGTCAATATATCCTTCATACCTCTCATCTCTTTTTAGAAGAACCGCTGAAGGCCTCTGCTCCCCTTGGACGCAAGGATATCCCCATGGCTTATCATACTTTGCTCAGCAACAAGGAGGGTACTGGATCCACCAGCACTCTGCAGGTACTGAACCCAAGGGGAACTGTCAGGAGTGGAGGGCAGGCATGAATTTGTTGGGGAGAAGGAGCTCTGGCAGAAGGAAAGAAAGAGGTGGCTGGGTGTCTCATTGGCAAACGTTGCTGTATATTGGCTGGGATTTGCTGGTAGAAGGAGGCAGTTGGATCTTGCTCACTGATTCAACTTTTGGCTCTGGCTATGAAGCCAGTAAAAAAAAACTTGCCCCTCTCATTCGGGCCGATTCAGTAAAATGCGCGGGAGAGCCAGTGCTCCGAGGTGAGCGCCTGCTCTCCCGAGGCGCGCCTAGGCCACTCTCCTGGGCGCGCGATTCAGTATGCAAATGAGGCCCGCGGTAATAAGGAGGCGCTAGGGACACAGCGCCTCCTTATTGGCAGAAGCGGCGGCTGTCAGCGGGTTTGACAGCCGACACTTAATTTTACCGGCGTCAGTTGTTGAACTCGCTGACAGCCACGGGTTCGCAAAACGGACGCCGGCAAAGTTGAGCGTCCGTCTTCCAACCCGCGGGCATATTTTTTTTTATGATTTTTTTTTTTTTTTAATTTTTGGGGCGTCCGACTAAATATCACTATGATATTAAGTCAGAGGATGTAAAGCAAAGCAGTTTTTTCTGCTTTTCTGTGCACTTGCCCGGTGCCTTTGGCAGGCGTTAATTTCAGAGAGTAAAATGAGTGGCCTGGCTGCACATTTTACTTTCTGTATGGCGCGGGAATAACTAATAGGGCCATCAATATGCATTTGCATGTTGAGAGCGCTATTAGTTTTTGGGGGGTTGGACACGCGTTTTCCTCGCGCTATTACCCCGAGTGCACGGCCAGACGGGGGCTAACGGTGCGCTCTGCCTGAGTGCACCGTACTGAATCGGCCTCATTGATAGAACTCCTGAGACAGAATCACTTGGAGGTTTTGTTTCTGTTGGGCTGGAGATGTCCAAGAAGCAGGGGATCCCAGGGTCCCACTTGGGAAGCATGGGGTGTGCTTCACTTCAGCAAGGTTATCTGTCCAATTGTTCTCATCAGGTCAGAGCTAATTTCAGTCGTTCCTGGAGATAGGATAGCCCCACTGGAGTCCCTCAGGTTCTGCCTTTCATTCTTTGCTTGTTAACATCCACTTTGCACCCACTAGCAGGCTATCTGCAGGCCTCTGTGTGGGATATCCTATCTATGAGTTTTATATTGAACTGCAATCCTCCTGGACGGATAATTCTGATATGCTTTACACAATTAAATCTTGTTGACACATAATAAATTATCTTTAAATCTGGAAAAAACAAATCTCTTGGTGCTGCATCATAATTCTGATTTAGAGATTCCAAGACACTGCTGTGCTGTAATTTCTCCTTAAATGTGTCCTGGCAGGTTAAAAGTCTGGGTGTTGGGCTGGATGATAGATTCTTCTTTTAACCACAGATTAAGGCCACTATTAGATCAGGTTTTTACAAGTTAAGAATACTTTGCAGCCTTAAGCCATTGCTTGTAGCTCTGTTGTACAGGCTTTAATTCTGCCATCTCTTGATTATTGTCACATGGTTTATCTAGTCTGTGTGCCTTTGCTCTTAAAGATCTTTAGTTGTTGCAAAATGCTAGTATTACATATCAGTGAACATAATTCCCCTGTACTCTACAATCTACATTGGCTCCCATTTCAACGGCGAGTAAAGTATAAAATATCTATTATGGTTAATTCATTTTCCCTGTACATAGAAACATAGAAACATAGAAACATAGAAATGACGGCAGAAGAAGACCAAATGGCCCATCCAGTCTGCCCAGCAAGCTTCCCTCATTTCTTCTCCCATACTTATCTGTTTCTCTTAGCTCTTGGTTCTAATTCCCTTCCACCCCCGCCATTAATGTAGAGAGCGGTGGAGGAGCTGCATCCAAGTGAAATATCTAGCTTGATTAGTTAGAGGTAGTAGGAGTAGTAACCGCCGCAATAAGCAAGCTACACCCATGCTTATTTGTTTTTACCCAGATTATGTTATACAGCCCTTATTGGTTGTTTATCTTCTCCCCTGCTGTTGAAGCAGAGAGCTATGCTGGATATGCATCGAAAGTGAAGTATCAGGCACATTTGGTTTGGGGTAGTAACCGCCGTGACAAGCCAGCTACTCCCCGCTTTGTGAGTGTGAATCCTTTTTTCTTCTCCCCTGCCGTTGAAGTTATGCTGGATATGCGTGAAGTATCAGTTTTTCTTTTCCCCTGCCGTTGAAGCAGAGAGCTATGCTGGAAATTCGTGATGTATCAGTCTTTCTCCGATGCCGTTGAAGTAGAGAGCCATGCTGGATATGCGTCGAGAGTGAAGTATCAGGTACATTTGGTTTGGGGTAGTAACCGCCGTAACAAGCCAGCTACTCCCCCGCTTTGTGAGTGCGAACCCTTTTTTCTTCTCCCCTGCCGTTTAAGCAGAGAGCTCTGCTGGATGTGTGAAGTAACAGTTTTTCTTTTCCCCTGCTGTTGAAGCAGAGAACTATGCTGGATATGCATTGAAAGTGAAGTATAAGAATGGAGTGATCAAGCTAGTTGAAAGGCATCAGGAATAGAGGAAGGTGGAGGTAGTAATCTGGATATTTGGTTTGGGGTAGTAACCGCCGTAACAAGCCAGCTACTCCCGTCATTGTGAGTGCAAATCCTTTTTTCCACATTTCCTCATGCTGTTGAATCTTAGAGTGATGTTGGAGTCACAGTAACCATGTGTATGTTTATTGACTAAGGGTATTGTCTCCAGGCAGTAGCCATCATTCTGGCGAGTCACCCACTCTTCATTGGCGGCCTCTTGACTTTATGGATCCACAGTGTTTATCCCACGCCCCTTTGAAGTCCTTCACAGTTCTGGTCTTCACCACTTCCTCCGGAAGGGCATTCCAGGCATCCACCACCCTCTCCGTGAAGAAATACTTCCTGACATTGGTTCTGAATCTTCCTCCCTGGAGCTTCAAATCGTGACCCCTGGTTCTGCTGATTTTTTTCTTATGGTAAAGGTTTGTCGTTGCCTTTGGATCATTAAAACCTTTCAAGTATCTGAAAGTCTGTATCATATCACCTCTGCTCCTCCTTTCCTCCAGGGTGTACATATTTAGATTCTTCAATCTCTCCTCGTACGTCATGCGATGAAGATCCTCCACCTTCCTGGTCGCCCTTCTCTTTACCGCTTCCATCTTGTCTTTGTCTTTTTGTAGATACGGTCTCCAGAACTGAACACAGTACTCCAGGTGAGGCCTCACCAAGGACCTGTACAAGGGAATAATCACTTCCCTTTTCTTACTCGATATTCCTCTCTCTATGCAGCCCAGCATTCTTCTGGCTTTTGCTATCGCCTTGTCGCATTGTTTCGCAGACTTCATATCATTAGACACTATCACCCCAAGGTCCCTCTCCTGCTCCGTGCACGTCAGCCTTTCCCCCCCCATCGAATACAGTTCATTCGGATTTCCGCTCCCCATATGCATGACTTTGCACTTCTTGGCATTGAATCTCAGCTGCCATATCTTCGACCACTCTTCCAGTTTCCTTAGATCCCGTCTCATTCTCTCCACTCCTTCCGGCGTGTCCACTCTGTTGCAGATCTTAGTGTCATCCGCAAAAAGACAAACCTTACCTTCTATCCCGTCCGCAATGTCGCTCACAAAGATATTGAACAGGACCGGTCCCAACACCGATCCTTGCGGTACACCGCTTAAAACCGCTCTCTCTTCAGAGAAGGTTCCGTTTACCATCACACATTGTCTTCTGTCCGTCAACCAATTTGCAATCCAGGTCACCACCTTGTCACTCACTCCCAATCTTCTCGTTTTATTCACCAGTCTCCTGTGCGGAACCGTATCAAAAGCTTTGCTGAAATCCAAGTATATGACATCGAGCGCTCTTCCTTGGTCCAATTCCTTGGTTACCCAGTCAAAAAAGTCAATCAGATTTGTCTGACAGGATCTTCCCCTGGTGAATCCATGTTGCCTCTGGTCCATCAATTCTCCGGACTGTAGATAGTTCACTATTCTCTCTTTCAGCAGAGACTCCATTACTTTTCCCACCACCGAAGTGAGGCTAACCGGCCTGTAGTTGCCAGCCTCCTCCCTGTTCCCACTCTTGTGAAGCGGGACCACCACCGCTCTTCTCCAGTCTCTCGGCACCACTCCCGTTTCTAGGGATCTATTGAACAGGTCACACAGCGGACCCCACCAGAACATCTCTGAGCTCCCTCAATATCCTTGGATGAATCCCATCAGGCCCCATGGCTTTGTCCACTTTCAGGTTCTTTAGCTCTTCCCACACATTTTCTACTGTAAAAGGATTTTCATCTATTCCACTTCCCTCCAGTTTCTTGTTGTGTAGAGATGGTCCTTCTCCAGGGTCTTCTTTAGTGAACACAGAGCTGAAGTATTCGTTTAATATTTCTGCCATTTCTTCGTCTGTCTCCACACATTGATCATTACCACCTTTCAATTTCACTATACCACTTTGGACCTTTCTCTTTTCGCTGATGTATCTGAAAAATGTTTTGTCACCATTTTTTATCTCCTTGGCAATCCTCTCTTCTGCTTGATTTTTTGCCAACTTGATTGTTTTCTTCGTCTCCCTCAGTTGATACAAATATTCTTCTTTGTGCTCCTCCCTTTGGGATCCTTTATATTTCTTGAATGCTGTTCTTTTAGCTTTAATTTTGTCAGCCACCTCCTTTGAGAACCAGATAGGTTTCAATTTTCTTTTGCTTTTCTTTATGTTTCTAACATATAGAGCAGTTGCCTTGGTGATTGCTCCTTTTAGATTGGTCCACTGCTGATCCACATCTCTCTCGTTCTCCCATCCTTTAAGTTCTTCCTCCAGGTACTTTCCCATTTCCTCAAAGTCTGTGTTTTTGAACTGTAAAACTCGGGTCTTTGTGGTTCTTTTCCCTATTCTATTAGTGATATTAAACCATACCGTTCGATGATCACTGCTGCTGAGGTGGGCGCCCACCTGGACATCTGAGACATTATCTGCATTATTGAGCAATAAGTCGAGTATAGCACCTTCTCTCGTGGGTTCCAACACCATTTGTTTGAACAAAGATACTTGCATGGCATCCATTATTGCTCTACTATTTTTAGTTTCTGCAGAGGGGATTTTCCAGTCTACATCTGGCATATTAAAGTCACCCACGATCACCACTTCTCCCTTCTTACCTATCTTATGGATGTCTTCAATCAGATCTCTGTCCAGCTCTTCCTTTTGGTTTGGAGGCCTGTAAACCACTCCAATATAAATGGACACTCCGTCATCTTTTTTTAGGTCGACCCATAGAGCTTCTTCTTTACCCCAACTTCCTTGTAGCTCAGATGCTTGGATGTTGTTTCTGACATAAAGAGCCACACCTCCCCCTTTTCTATCCTCTCTGTCCTTCCTTAACAAGTTATAGCCTGGTATTGTTGTATCCCATTCATGAGATTCTGTGAACCATGTTTCTGTGATAGCAACAATGTCCAATTCTGCCTCAGCCATTAGGGCCTGCAGATCTGGGATTTTATTTCCCAAACTATGAGCATTTGTGGTCATAGCCTTCCAGGTACTCTCTTTAAGGTTATTGCTTTTCCTGGACTCCTTATGAGATATTAGTTGAGATTTGTTATTCACTTTACTCTTTCTGTTTGTAGTTGTGCCACTGTTGACAGAGTTATCCATCTCAATTAGATTTTTCTTTTGGTTATGGATCTTGAAATACTGCATGCATTGTGTTTTTTCTCTCTTTTCTGGTAATACTGCAATGTTTTTTTCAAGAACTTCCTCAGTTTTTAATATAGAGAGGGCTTGTTCTTTTTGCATTTGGTACATTGTGTGTCTCCTTATCACAGGTCTAATTCTACCAGAGCCCACTGTAATCCTGGATTGTAAAGAATTTCTTAATGACCTGTTTGAGTGGGAGGGTGTACCTGTTGGCTGCTCATCTGTCAAGAATGGATGACTTTGGGTCCTACCTGAGCGTAATGGATCTCCTTTTCTTGACTCCTGGTTTTTCCGTGATATTGGGGAATTATTATCTGTGTAATGCAATGTGGGTGTAATACTTTTAATTGAAGCTAATTGAGCTTTTATCTCAGTCAGCTCCATTTTCAAGGAAGAGAGTTGTGCACAAATTGGGCAAGCTCTAAGTTTCCAGATGCTTTCCCTCAGAATAAAGGCTCTACAGCAGTTACATTGGATAGTCCTCATCTTGGTAGTTTGTGATTTGTATTTCCTTGACTGTTACCAATGTACTAATTTATCTCGCTGCCAATGGGAAGTTAGGCAGTCTTTATTAGAAAACAAGCCCCAGGGGTGGGTGGGTAGAGGGGTAGGGAGGGAGGGAGTCAAACAGTTTAGCCTGGGACAAGCTGGGTAAAGTAGGGCACTTCTGGACTGTTGCCTTTGCTTTTGGTCAATTGTTTTAAAAAACAGTCTTTATGCCCCAATTTATAGTTTGAACCGATTTTTTGTGCCAACTAACTCCAAGGGAGAGTTTAAAAGGTGTTTTAAAAGCTGGAGAGCTGTCTACTTGGAGGTTTCTTTTTTTGGTTTTTTTTTTTTTTTTTCCTTCTAGCTTTATTCAAACAGCAAATCAACTTACTATAAAGAAATGAAACACAGACTATAAAGAAAATTAAAAACAGACAGGAATAATCACAGAACCTTTCTACAGTACGTACCAGGATCAGTCCAGACTGCTGGGTTATGCCTCCTTTCCAGCAGATGGAGTCAGAGAAAAGCTGAAAAGGCACCTCCCATATACCCTGGTGTGCCACCTGTGATCCCTCAGTATTTCTCTGACTCCAGCAGATTGAGAGAGCATAACCTGCGGTCCTGATCATCTCTAAATTGGGAGGGTTCCTCTCACAGGTTTGGTTTAAATTAATGGGAAATCTTCTGACTAGATCAATTCCTTAAAAAACCCCCAAAAAACAGAGCAAAGGACCTAGGCAGTGAAGGCAGGGCATTGCCCTGTAGCCTTTTTCCCGGAGTAACCTTTGGTCCCCTGCCCGGTGAGTTATCAGGGGGAGGATTCACCGGTGGGCCAGTCACTCTCCTCCTTCTCCAGAGAAGCTGTATACCTCGGAGACAAGGTTATTACAGAGAAGCTTAATTCCTCTGATGGTCCAATAATTTTTGTGATTCAGGGAGGTTGTTCCCCTGAGTTAGTATTAGTTTAAAAAAAAAAAAAAAAAAAGACATTCAAACAATTTCTTTGCGAGAGAAAAGGTTTTTTATTTAGGTACAGACCTTTTTCACCCTCGCCTGCCTTGATCTCCCGGGCCTCCGGATGGAGTGGCTTGTCACCCCACAGCATTTTCACGCATTTAATTATGCCACGGGGAGCCATTTGCACGGCGTGTGGGGAGCCGGGGTACCGGCTCTCCTGCGAAGGCCTCTGCTCCCGGTGCATTCCCGGGGGCGAGGGGCCTTCGCAGCGGCCGATTTCGGGCAGGGGAGCAGCCCTGCTGCTCCTGAGGGAACACAAAAGTGCACCGCTTTCTCGGAGGCAGAGGCCAGGCATGCTCCCGATTGGCTCGGGGGCGGCGGCCATCTTGCCTCCTTCTGATCCCGCGGTGGCCATCTTGCCTCAGGCAGATCGCGATGTTGATTCTATAGGGGAGGGAGAGGAGCTTCCTCCTCTGTCCCCGCCGGCACTCAGCCCTCAGAGACCACGTGATTTTCAGCGGGACTCGAGTCTACCCCTGTTTCCATCGGCGGGCGGGCCCTTAAAGAAACCTCACCCATTTTCTTCCCAGTTTGTCTTGCTTCTACGTAAAGCTTATGTGGAAGCTGAAACTGACTGGGAAAATCGGTCTCCTGACCAAGCTAAGTATTTTAAGGGCACAGCAGATCAGGAAAGCTCTGGGTGGGGAGTGCCTTGCATGGTCCAGGGTGGTGGACCTTCTATCCCTGTCTCATCTGCGGATCTTATGTCTCAGGACCCCCTCACTCATGATCTGGGTGATGATGTGGGCAGTGCAGATCCGGTGAAGGGGGATGATCCGCAGATACTCTGCTTGTTCCGCAAGGAGGAGCTGGACCCATTAATTTCACATGTACTTCAGGAACTTGAAATCCCAGTTCCACAGGCGATTCCGGATACTTCGCCAGGAGACTCTGTGTTATCGGGACTCTGCGCTCCACCACAAACATTTCCTTTCCATCCAAAACTTTTCCAGCTCGTGTCCCTGGAATGGGATACTCCTGAAGCTAACCTGCGTGTCAGCAGAGCCATGGAAAAGCTTTATCCACTTCCTAATGAGTCCTTGGAGCTTCTTAAGATCCCCAAGGTGAATTCGGCAGTCATGGCCATTGCCAAGCATACCACCATTCCCGTCACAGGAGGCACAGAGCTCAAGGACCTTCAGGATAGGAAGCTGGAAGTCTTGCTTAAGCGGATTTTTGAAGTTTTGGCTTTAGGAGTGAGGGCTGCAGTTTGCAGCAGAACGAATCAGAGGGCTACCCTCCACTGGGTCCAACAAGTGCTTATGGCACAGGATCTTCCTCCGGAGGAAGCTGAACAGGTAAACCGCATGGAATCTGCGGTAGCATATACGGAAGATGCTTTGTACGATCTCCTCCGCACCTCGGCCTGCACTATGGCTTCAGCAGTTTCCGCTAGGCGGCTCCTATGGCTACGTAACTGGTCGGCAGACACCTCCTCTAAGTCACAATTGGGTTAATTTCCTTTTCGGGGCAAGCTCTTATTCGGAGACGAGTTAGAGCAGCTGGTTCGCTCTTTGGGAGAGAATAAGGTTTACAAGCTACCGGAAGACAAGCCCAGATCGTTTCATTCTCCCGGTACGTTTCGCGGCCATTTTCGTGGACAGCGCCGCTTTCGCTTGAGGAGAGGCTCTTCCTCCTATGCCCCTCGGCAGCCGCCCACAAGGTCTCAAGCATGGGCGCATTCCTTTCGAGGCAGGCGGCCTCCGCGAACTGGCACCTCTCATGCCTTCGCCAACAACAAGGCGTCCCAATGAAGGGACGCTGGCCCATCCCTCAGTTCTGGAGATCGGGGGGGCGACTCTTCCACTTTCGGTCGGACCAGTGGGTTCTCGACATTATAAATCACGTCTACGCTTTGGATTTTGCACGACCCCTTCGCGACCTATTTCTAATTTCTCCCAGCGGGTCTCAGACGAAGCAGCAAATGGTTTTGCAAACACTGGCTCGATTGCAGGCCCTGGGAGCCATTGTTCTGGTTCCCGCAGCCGAGCGGCGAACTGGTCGCTACTCCATCTACTTCATCGTTCCCAAGAAGGGAGGGCACATTCCGCCCGATATTGGATCTGAAGCAGGTCAACAGGGCGTTGCGTATCCAATTTGGCTTCTTTGGATCTAACAGAGGCTTATCTCCACAGGAGTCTCATCAGAGGTTTCTACGGTTCATGATCCTGGGGAACCATTACCAATTTTGTGCCCTACCCTTCGGGCTGGCGACGGCTCCAAGGGTCTTCACCAAGGTGATGGTGGTGGTAGCAGCAAGCCTACGGAGGGAAGACATATTGGTACATCCCTACTTGGACGATTGGCTCATTCGGGTGAAGTCGAAGATACTCTGCAAGAAAGCAGTACAGTCAGTTTTGAGTCGTCTGAGTTCCCTCAGCTGGGTTGTCAACCATACCAAGAGCCAGCTGGTTCCATCCCAGGTGTTGGAATTTTTGGGAGCACATTTCGACACTGGTTTGGGCAAGGTTTCCCTGACACAGGTGAGGATGGAGCGACTAAAGTCTCAGGTTCGTCGCCTGTTAGCTCTTCCCTTACCTGTGGTGTGGGATTATTTGCAGGTTCTTGGTTTTATGGCGTCTATTCTGGAGTTGGTCCCTTGGGCCTTTGCTCATATGCGACCTTTGCAGAGGGCACTACTTTCTCGTTGGGATCCCAAGTCGGCGGAGTTCCAGCTGCCATTACCGCTCCTCGAGCCGGCCAGGTCCAGTCTGGATTGGTGGTTGATTCCGGATCACTTGCTTTGAGGCGTGGACCTGGAACCTCCTCAATGGATAATCGTGATGACGGATGCCAGCCTGACAGGTTGGGGGGTGGTCTGTCAGTCGCAGTTCGTGCAGGGTGTTTGGACACTGCCACAGACCAAGTGATCCATTAATCGTTTGGAAACCAGAGCAGTTCGCTTGGTGCTGCGCCAATTTCTTCCACTGGTTCACCACCAGGCAGTTCGGGTCCTATCCGACAATGCAACCACTGTGGCTTACATAAACCTACAAGGGGGCACAAAAAGTTGGCTTAGTAGCCTCCAAAGCGGACAGGTTGATGGATTGGGCGGAACGCCATCTGTCTCGCATAGCGGCATCCCACATAGCCGAGGTCAACAACGTACAGGCGGACTTCCTAAGCCGGCAGAAACTAGATCCCGGAGAATGGGAGCTATCAAATGAGGCACTGTGGCTCATCATCTGACGGTGGGGGACTCCCCGTTTAGTCTTGATGGCAACTCGTTTGAACGTGAAAGCATCTCGTTTCTTCAGTCGCAGAAGGGAGCACGTCTCAGAAGGCGTGGACACTCTGGTTCTTCCTTGGCCCCCACATATTCTTCTTTACGTGTTTCCTCCATGGCCGCTGGTGGGGAAGATTTTGCGCCGGATTGAATCCCACAGGGGACAGGTCATTCTGGTGGCCCCAGAGTGGCCAAGGAAGCTGTGGTTTGTAGATCTGATCAACCTGGCGGTGGACGGTCCCTTTCGTCTCGGCCATCTACCACACCTACTTCGGCAGGGCCCAGTATTTTTCGATCAAGCCGATCGCTTTTGTCTAGCGGCTTGGCTTATGAGAGGCGGCAATTTATAAAGAAGGGTTACTCGGAGGCGGTTATTACTACCCTTCTGCACGCTGGTAAAACCTCTACTTCTGTTACCTACGTTCGGGTATGGAAGGTGTTTGACTCATGGTGCCGTGGGTTGAATGTGTCCCCGCGGCAGGCCCCCATTTGCCACATTCTTGCCTTCTCGCAGGATGGCCTAAAGAAAGGTTTGTCGTACAGCTCGCTTCGAGTACAGATAGCAGCCCTGGGCTGTTTTCGAGGTAAGGTTGATGGTGCTTCCATCGCCCTTCACCCGGACGTGGCCAGATTCTTGAAGGGTATCAAGCACCTAAAGCCGCCGGCGCGTTCGATCTGTCCGTCTTGGAGTTTGAATTTGGTTCTTCGTGGCCAGTGTAATCCTCCTTTTGAACCTTTGAAGCAAGCTACGCTAAAGGATTTAACGCTTAAGACGGTGTTTCTTGTGACTATTTGCTCAGCTAGAAGAATCTCAGAACTTCAAGCGTTGTCCTGTAGGGAGCCTTTCCTGCGCATCACTGACTCGGGAGTTTCCCTTCGAACTGTTCCTTCTTTCTTGCCTAAGGTAGTTTCGACTTTTCATGTCAACTAGACAGTTGAATTGCCGGTATTCTCAGATGAGGATAGGAGTGCTCATCAGGCGCAGGATCTCAAGAGATTGGATGTTTGAAGGGTCCTCTTGCGGTACTTGGAATTTACTAATCCTTTTCGATTGTCCAACCATCTTTTTGTCTTGTGGAGTGGTCCTAAGTAAGGGACTAAGGCTTCTAAGGCTACTATTGCCCGCTGGTTGAAAGACGCTATTGCTTCAACTTACATATGTCATGGGCGTACCGTTCCGGAGGGGCTTAAGGCACATTCTCTTCGATCACAAACGGCATCTTGGGCGGAGAGCGAATGTGTCTCATCTCAAGAGATTTGCCGGGCGGCTACTTGGAAATCTTTGCACACGTTTGCCAAGCATTTCCGTTTGGACGTGCAGGATCTGAAAATGGATTCATTTGGCAGCAGTGTGCTTTGAGCGGGGATCTCGAGATCCCACCCCCTTTAGGGGCAGCTTGGGTACATCCCAGCAGTCTGGACTGATCCTGGTACGTACAGGGAAAGGAAAATTAGTTCTTACCTGTTAATTTTTGTTCTTGTAGTACCAAGGATCAGTCCAGCTGCCCGCCCAGAGGAGGATGAGTTCCGCTCATCTGTTTGTATTGTTTTTCCTTTATAGATTTCTCAGAACATCTTGGCAGATACCACATCGTTCCTTTTCTCGACACTTCATAGTTGTTTCAGAAGTTACTGTTTGAATTGATCTAGTCATTGGTTGTTACCATATGTTACATTCATTCTGCTTTGATATTGATTATACTGAGGGAATGAAGGTGGCACACCAGGGTATATGGGAGATGCCTTTTCAGCTTTTCTCTGACTCCATCTGCTGGAGGGGAGGCATAACCCAGCAGTCTGGACTGATCCTTGGTACTACAGGAACGAAAATTAACAGGTAAGAACTAATTTTCCTTTTTCAGCTCAGTTCAATTCCCTGGCAAATTCTCTTCTTAAAATGTACATTCAGAGAGCAGAGGCTTAATTGGTGTGCTGTCATAAACTGGCTCGACTTCAGGAAACCAGGGAAAGAACCTACCTGTTAATTTATGGCCGGAGAAAGACATGAAAAAACTCAAAGTTGGCCTAAAGTTATACTTGTTTAATTTGGCTTAAACGTAATTATATGCTGTTAACTTGATTTGCCCTGTGATACATTCTCCATCCTCCATCAGGTTTTTATCTTATGTTTTTGTCCTTTTATGTTTTATTCAATTATTTTAAGCCTATGTTTTATTTTTTTTATTTTATCCTATGTTTATCATTCTTAAGTTCTGTGTATATTTTATTGTAAATCACTAAGAGCCTTGTGCACATAGTGATTCATAAATGTATAATAAACATAATAAACATTGTAAGGAGGCAGAAACAGAACACCCATCCTATACAAAAGGGCTGTGCAACAGTTGGGTTGCTGAAAATACTTCCTTGTTCCCATCAACCCTTTTCACTGAGTCCTAGCCAATCCTGATTGTCAGGAGTGTGGGCCTGGGGTCTATTTGCCAGAATCCTTTCTCTTGTCCTTTAAGCTTCTCATGCATTGCCAGGCTGGCCCTCATCCTGGAGCTGGCCCTGGTTCAATGCTTCACCCCAACCACTCATTTGTAGATATCTGCTGTGCTGCCACAGACCCTACTGACGCTTCAGTCTCCTCTTCTTCTTACCCCGTGAGCCTATCCCATGCCTGCCTGCATTTCGTCATTGTTCTGCAACCTCCAGTGGATGTAACAAGGGCTCCAAAGTATATAATGTGCCAAAAGATAGTTTTGCAAGAGGAACCAAAGCTGTGGCCAGGAAGTCAAACACCAAGTCGTCCAGCAGGATATAGGAAAGGCTCAAGATCAGATGAATGTCTGAAAAAGGGAACAGAATTACAGTGTAAATGTAGATGAACTGTTATTCCCTACGGACAAACAGGATGAATCAGCCATATATGTATATTTTATATATATATATATATATATATACCAAAAAAAGCAATCTATCTACCTAACTCGTGTTTATTGTATTACACAAAACTACCCCCAAAAAATGGAGAATGAAAAAAGCACTTTAGTATGTCTTAAAAAACACCAATCATCCAAACTTTTTGATTATGTATTAAAACAGTTTTTATTTCAAATATAAATTTAATAAAAACATTTTCATTTCCAATATCCAAGATTGTGACCTGGAGGGATAACCTCTGGAGGAGGCACTTCACGCCCGAGCATTATATCTATGCTGACCCCTGAAACGGGAACGAGAAGGAACAAAGGCTCTTGACTGCTTCGGACGGTCCTCAGGTAGCTTATGAACTTTGTTCTCACCCAAGGAATTAATAAGCTGCTCAAGGGCCTCGCCGAAGAGCAACTTACCCTTAAACGGCAGAGTGCCTAACAGTGACTTGGAGGACGGATCTGCCGACCAATTGCGCAGCCAGAGTAACCGTCTGACCGAGACCGCCGAAACCATTGCCTTGGCCTGGACGCGGAGGAGGTCGTACAGAGCATCCGCCCCATACGCTATAGCGCCTTCCAACCGTTCAGCCTGCTCCGCCTCTGCAGACGGGAGGTCCTGGGTGCCGAGCAATTGTTGGACCCACCTAAGGCTTGCCCGCTGCATGAGACTGCTGCAGATTGTCGCCCGAACCTTGAAGATAGGTTTGAGATGGAATTTGAGCTTGCGATCCTGTACATCCTTCAACGCCGTGGCCCCCACCACTGGAATAGTGATGTGCTTGGTAACAGCGGAGACTGAAGAATCCACCGTGGGAATCTTCAGCATTTCCAGGCAGTCCTCGGGGAGAGGACAAAGCTTGCCCATGGCTCTCCCTACGCGGAAGCTTCCCATTCCCGGAGGAGCAGTAACTTGTGCATAGGATGGAAGGGAAAAGCACAAGTGGGAGCCCTGAGTCCCACCAGGACTGGGTCCATGTGTGCCGGCAGCGCGGCAGTGAGAGTATCCGCCGGGGGCCCCTCAATCCCTAACTCCTGAAGAACAAAGGGAATGGGGGGTTCCAATTCTTCCTTCTGAAATAATCGTAGCACCCGGGGGTCATCCCCTTCTAGAGGGGGGGGAGTGTCCCTGCCAGATCTATATCCGGATCCTGAACCGGAGTCACTAGAGGTGTCCGGGGGGGGGGGGGCCCCCGGCCCCCGGCACCACCCGCACCCTGACAGACCCCTGAGTATCCGGATCCGTGGGAACGAGCGGAGGGGGTATGTGCGGAAACTTGGCCGGAAGAGGACCTGAGGAAGAGTCCTCCTCCTCCTGCAAGCTGGCCAGATAGGATTTGTGCATTAGAAGCACAAACTCAGAGGAAAAAAGTGGCCTAGACTTGCCGGAGGGGGGAGGGGGGGTCAGGGACCACGTCCTGAGGTCGCACGGGGCTCAAATCGGGGGGGACCCCAACAAAATCGACTCCTCTCCCACCAGCAGCCCTGAATCGGGAGCTGCCGAAACACCCAAGATGGCAGCCGTTCCCACGCTTTGCCGACCCGGGAACGGCCTGGCTATGCGCCGGGAGGAGCAGCCCTGGGCTTGAGTTTTAGTCTCTGCCGGGGAGGGACCTTCCCCACCCGGCAGTCATGCAGAACAGAGTCCCTAACGTGATAGTCGCGCCGAGGGGTCTCCACAAGCCCAGGCAGCAGTGAGAACGCGGCATACTCACTAAAGAGGAGCCGCGAACTGAAGAGAAATCAGCTGATTTATGCTGCTGGGAGGAGCGGAGGCAGAGGAACGAGCCCTGCTCGCTCTTCACCTAAACAAACCTTGGCTGCCGGCTGAAAAATAAATAAAGTGCCCTGAAAATAAAGGCAGACCCTTTTTTTTTTTTTTACTTCTGGTATCTGTCGCACAGGGGAATGGCACATCCCTGAAGGCACTGCCGGGGAAGAGCCGTCCCAGAGCAAAAGTAGCCAGGGAAGGGGGGAGTGACTGCACCAGCAGTTTCACCCCTCAGTAGACTCACCGGGAAAGGGGCCTAGGCTGCAGAACACAAGGGGCAAGCCCCCCCCCCCCCCCACCCCAGGCCCTGCAAGAGCGTGGAGACAGCGCTGTCGCCTTAAGAGGAAGAAATCAGAGCCAACTCTGTTTTGTTTTGTTTTTTAAACTAAGAACAAATTGAGAGTACTTGCTTGATCCTGCTAAAGAGAGAATAAAGGTACCACACAGGGAAAAGGCTAACTCGCCGAGAGCAGGGAACCGCAGGGTGAGCTGCCTGCACCTGCTGGAGACAGAGAAATACTGAGGGGCTGCAGGGCAGGCTCTGTCCTGATATAGGAGACCCTTTCAGTTTTGTCTGTCTCCATCTGCTGGACAGGAGGCTCAACCCACGGGCTGGACTGATCCGGGTAAGTACAGGGAAAGGCATTGGTAGGGTTTGAACCAGAGACAAATTAGGGACATGAGATCCAGAGTCCTAGTCTTAGAGCTATCCATTGAGTCAGAAGCAAATTGAGCCCGGGATCAAGAGATGCTGAAAATGGAGCCATGGCCATTCCCTCCCCCACCCCCTCTGATAAGCTGGGATCAAGGAAGTCAGAGTTTGGAGCTGAGAACCAGGAAAGCCACAGTTTAGATCCTGTTTCTCCTTTTGACCTTGGGTTCACGTCACATTATCTCCCCATTGCCTCGGGTACCATCTTAAATTGTAAACTCTTTGGGAAGGGACTTATTGTATCTGAAATCTTGTCACCATTGTACAGTGCTACATATGTCCAGTAGTGCTATAAAAATGCTAAGTATTATTATAGTGTGGGCAGGAATAATTAGAGAGACTGGATGGGTCAGTTGGTCTTTTTCTGCCATCATCTACTATGTTAATAGGGTTCAGTTTAGGTCAGCATTTAAGACTGAGCCATATAGTGATCACCAGACCCTACCATGAAGTCAGTGACACCATCTCCAGTGTAGCTCCCCATTGAGAGGGCTCTTCCATTAGTTGCTTGAGGAATGCCCCTTGTAGGGTATCCAGGACCTCTTCACTCCTAGCTGACATTGCATTAGATGGATCCAATCCACATTCATCAGACTGAGGTACCTACCAGCAGGTCCTCCCCTTTCTATGCAATCCTGATAATGTCTCTTACCATTTTCTGAATCATTCTTCCCCTCCTACCGGAGGCAGTGCACACTAATTCAGCTCCTCACTGCTCTGCCTTTATTTCAGTGAACGGTAATAGGTTCCTTCACCCTTTTCTCTATTCTGACTCTTTTGAAGAGACAATAGCCAAGGTGGTCACATCCCAATTCTGATTTCCATTACATCAAGAGTCAGCAAATGCAGCCACATTCAAGTCTACTTCTGCTATGGTGGCTCCAGCTCTGTGTCTTGCTGACAACGCATGAAGCAGGCCCACTCCTGATTCTCCAAGCTCATGCTCTCTCTCTCTCTCTCTCTTTAATATATTGGCAGCTTTGTTCTACTTTTGCTTTCTGTCTTCTGTATGTTTTCCGATTTATTTTGGACTCTTATCCCTTCAAGGTCTATGATGTTTATCTCAGCTGTTTTGTTGTCTTTTTGCTCAGTTTAATTGACCATCTAAGTATGACTTGAAACAACAGGTAAGGACCATGCATTTGTAAAGCTCCTTTGGTTGTGATGAGATGATTAGAGGCTGCAGGAAGTGGTGCTGGTTAGGGCCTCTGCTGCTCTGTATCTTTCAGGAACTGCTTCTTTACTTTCCTCAGAGTCTGTGTACCGCTGAGATGATGGAAGAGGACACCTTTGCAGGAGAGGCTGAGGCTCGGCCACCACAGTGGCGTTGCTATGCCAAGCTGATCAACTCTCAACATGTGTTGCTCACCTTCCTTCCTATGACTTTCTCAGGTAAGAAGAGGCCCTCATTAGCTCTCTGTGCATCCTTGTCTATCCCCCTTGAATCTTTAGCTCCACTACTACATTCCTACAGCTTGCTACCCCGCCAATCCATGCCGCATCCCTGGCACCTTTCTTCTATCCTCTCTGTATCCCTTCTTGCCGCCCTCCTCCCATACATCCCTGACACCTTTGCTACCCCCCTCTCTACTACATCATGGCACCCCTGATAACTTGTTTTTCCCAACCCTTACTGCATCCATACGTAGTTGCCCTGCTGCCCCTGGTTTTCCAGCCTCCAGTACTCCATGGTGCTCAGTCTGCCACTGTTCTTCCCAGTCCCCAAAGTATTACTGCACCCCTGCTACTTCCTGTTCTTTCCAGTGCATCATGGCACCTCTGCTGTCTCTAATTCTTCCCAACCTTTGATGCATTCATGATTTCCCTGCTGTCCCCGTTACATCGACAAGCAGGCATGAATTATCCATAGCACGGGGATAATGTCATCTGACAGTGTCAACAGGGACCCAGCTCTCAGAGCTCAGTAAAGGCTTTTCAGAGCCTGGACTCGGTGTCATGAGCCACTCACTTTCTTTATCCAAGCTCAGAGCAGGGAGACCAAAATGATAGAGTAACGTAGAAATGATGGCAGAAAAAGACCCAATGGTCCATCCAGTCTACCCAGCAAGCTCCTTATGGTAGTAACTGCCACTTCATGCAGGATATCCACATGTTTCTCTCAAGGGTAGTACTGCCGCTCCCTGCAGGTTACCCCAAGCCCATGTTACAATCAGAACCAAGCAGCTGTCAAACCCATAACAAAATGAGAGGGTGAGCAGCCTTCTTGATCATTCAGACAATGCTGCTTGAACGTACTTTGCTTATGGACTTGGCTGTAGTAGCAGTCCTGTGCTTTTTTCCTAATGCCTGCGTATCAGGACCCCAGACCACAAAAGTAGGAGCCCAGCATCGGCTGCTGTCTGAATCCAATTCCCCTTCATGTTGCATGAAACGCACGAAAGCTAAATGGCTAAGGAAAGTAATCCCTCTGCCTTCTGTTAAGGGTTGCAATTGCTGCTCCATGCAACTTACCCCGTGCATCCTTTTCTCGCTTTTAGGGATCCACAGGTTTTATCCCATGAATCTTTTAATTTCTTTACTGTTTTCATCCTCACCACCTCCTCTGGGAGGGCGTTCCAGGCCTCCCTCACCCTCTCCATGAAGAAACATTTCCTGACCTTGGTTCTGAGTCACTCCCCCCCCACTAGAGTTTCATTTTGTGACCCCTAGTTCTACTGTTTCATGATGAAGGGGATAGAAAGGCTAAAGAAGTTACAGCTGAGGGGATGATCATGTTAAGATCACTTGGCAACAGTGATCATAACATGATCAAATGTAAACTAATAACTGGAAGGGGGACAATAAGTAAATCTGCAGCTCTAACACTAAACTTTCAAAGGGAAACTTTGATAAAATGAGGGAAATAGAAAAAAACTGGAAGGAGCAGCTGCAAAGGTTAAAAGTGTTCAACAGGCTTGGACATTGTTTAAAAATACAATCCTAGAGGCGCAGTCCATATGTATTCCACGCATTAAGAAAGGTGGAAGGAAGGCAAAATGATTACCGTCATGATTAAAAGGTGAGGTGAAAGAGGTTATTTTAGCCAAAAAAAATCCTTCAAAAATTGGAAAAAGGATCCATCTGAAGAAAATAGGATAAAGCATAAGCATTGTCAAGTTAAGTGTAAAACATTGATAAGACAGGTGAAGAGAGAATTTGAAATGAAGTTGGCCATAGAGGTAAAAACTCATAATAAAAACTTTTTAAAATAAATTTACCTTATAAGTCTCCCTTCTCCGCTAAGCCTCCTCAAAGCGAAATCTTCAAGTTATATTGCATCATTCCATTGGATACACTCTACTGCTTGTTTTTTTTTTCCCCCTTACATTCTCCTTTGGTAATATGCCACACACCAAAAGGAAGGCCAGAGTAAGGCCTCCAATTGGTATAGCTGCTGTAGAAACAGGGCAAAGGACTGTATCAGAATGGTTGGACTCACCTGATTTATCCCCTATGGGACTGACTGCTGTAGGAGAGGTATTAGAGCGGAATCCCCCTCCTCTGGTCGAGGAAACATCACTAAGTCCCGGGGCACCGGTAACACCTCCACCACCAGGAAGTGAACGGGGGGGGTCGCCCCCGAAAATCCTGGGAACGAGCAAGAAGAAGTAATGAGATCTCCAGATATGAGTGATGTTTCGAAGCAAAAGGGTATAATTTTGGAACCATCTGAGCAAGTGGAACAAGAAATAATATAGTCGAGCATGTTGGGAAATCCTGGTGTAATCCCTAGGGACACTAGTACCCCGAAGTTAAGTAACCCTAATAACCAGAAACAATGATATTGAGATAGTAATTAAATCTGAAACTATGTTAAAAAAAACCCAGCTAATATAACCCTAGAAAATGTGTGGAATTACTTAGTAAAATTAGATGTATCAATTAATAAATTAACCAATGAGGTAATGAAAACTACCAACTCCTCTTTTCAAAATACTGTAAAATTGGAAGAACAAAAAAAAGAAGTGAATGAGATAGATAAGCGAGTCTTACAAGTGGAAAAAATACAAAATCATCAAATAATTGTGGAAGAAGAGGTTAATAAAAGAATAGAAAACCTTGAAAACTCTATAAGATCTTTAAATCTAAGGGTTAATAACTTTCCAATTATAAAAAGGTTAGAACCAATGGAATTGTTTAGGAACTATCTAATACAAGTATTGAAAATTCCAGATAAATGCTTACAGGTAATAGTCAAAGCATTTTATTTAGGAATAAGGAAAAAGGAGTTGGAACAAGATCAGTTAAGTAGAGAAGATAATGAGAGAGAAAAAGAAATTTTAGAACAAAAGCTATCAAAAACTAGTTCAATTGATTTATCTGATTTATTGCAAAAATCTCAGGAAGACTTAGTAGTTAATACACGAGGGACCCTATTGATTCAGTTTGCATTTACTACTGATAGAGAAGACCTTCTTTCGAAATCTATCTAATACGTTCTATGGTCAAAGAGTTTGGATTTTCTCACAGGACAAGTAGGATGGTAGTCCTCACATATGGCTGACATCACAGGATGGAGCCCAATCACGGAACACTTTTGTCAAAGTTTCTAGAACTTTGACTGGCACCTACTGGGCATGCCCAGCATGGCACTAAACCTGCAGCCAGCAGGGGTCCCTTTTCAGTCTTCTTTTTTCCGCGCAGCAATAGCCACGCGGGTTAAGGAGCTCCACAGAGATTCCTGACAGGAATTTTCCTCACGGAATTACTAAAAACTTTCATACTCCACAGGGGTCCCTCCTTTGAATTTTTGACTCCGCGGTACTCCGATTTTACCCGTTTTCGGTCAATTCCCGTCAAGTTTGGCCCTCGCGACCTACTGGCTGTCGACCGTACCGCGGCTAAATTTTTCAAAGGCCATGGCGTCTGGGTTCCGTCAGTGCCTGGACTGTACTCGCGCCATGTCCATAACAGACCCGCATAAAGTCTGTGTAATGTGTCTTGGGTGCGAGCATGATGTCCTGACTTGCACCAAATGTGCCTTAATGACACCAAAAGGTCGCAAGGCCAGAATGGAGAAAATGGAACTTCTCTTCCGTTCTCAAACTCCGACGCCGTCTATTGCATCGACGTCGTCTGAACTGGCACCATCCACTTCGTGCCAGTATCGGCCACCGGCCGGTGACCGTCCGGCATCGACGACTTCTCGGCCTTCAACTACCTCTACTCCCCCTCAGGACTGAGGGGATCGTAGAGAGAAGCATCGACACTGCAAGTCTCGGACCATCGAGGAAGTAAAATCTTCGACCTCGCCGTCATCTGAGCCGCCATCGAAGAAGCCCCATCCAGAAAAGGCACCAACCCTTTCTGCGACCGGGTCAACGAGGCAACCCTCACCCGGACGGGTATCGGGAGCCGCGACTCCACCTTTAACGGTGGTCCCTCCGGTTATGCCTCTGCCTCCTTCTTCCCTTCCGGAGCCGGGGCTGCTTGCTCCAGGTCTCCATGAAGAACTGGACCGGATGGTTCAAGAGGCCATCAATAAGGCGATGCACAGACTCCAAGTTCCTCTGACACCGAAACCGGTGCCAATTGTGGAACCGACCCCAATCCGATTCCGGCAGCACTGGCACCACTGCTCTCGAAGATGGAAGTGCTTATAGCCGTTTTTCCACCAATGGATCCTGGGTCATCGATGGGAGGGGAAACACTGTTCCGCATTCCTCCATTGGGAGTTCTTCCGATGCCTCAACCATCAATGCCGATGCGCCCATCAGCGCCACCGATCCATCCACCGGTGCCCTCGATGCCTTCATCGGTGCCTCCACTACTTCCCTCGATGCCTTCGGAACCTAGACAGGGACCTTCAGGAATACCATCGTCCCGTCCTTCTCAGGCTCCTAGAGGGGAAGTTCCTAATCCCTATGACACCTGGACCGACGATTCTTCTCAAGACACCGATGATTTGCCATCACCACCTTCTCCTACTGAAAGCAGGAAGCGTTCTCCTCCAGAGGACCTATCCTTCATAAATTTTGTGAAGGAAATGTCTGAATTGGTTCCCTTCCAATTGCAGACTAAACAAGATGACAGACATCAAATGATGGAGCTGTTACAATTCTTGGATGCTCCCAAGGAAATAACCTCCATCCCTATTCACCAGGTTCTTTTGGATCTCCTCAAAAAGAACTGGGAACACCCTGGTCAACAGAAAAAGCTGATACCACTTATTTAGTCCAGTCAGCTCCAGGTTTCCAGAAACCTCAGCTGGATCACCAATCTGTGGTTGTAGAATCTGCCCAAAAAAGGGCAAAAAGATCAAATCCCCACTCTTCCTTTCCCCCAGGTAAGGAACAGAAATTCCTGGATGCCATTGGCTGGCACGTCTTCCAGGGATCTATGCTTCTCTCTCGGATTACCTCCTACCAGCTATATATGACCCAGTACAACAGGGTCTTATTCAAGCAGATACAGGACTTTGCAGAGTCCCTGCCTCAACAACTCCAGGAACAACTTCTAACCCTAGTACACAAGGGTTTTGAGGCAGGGAAGCATGAAATAAGATCTTCGTATGATATCTTTGACACCGCTTCCAGGGTATCTGCAACTGCTATTTCGGCAAGAAGATGGGCCTGGCTTATGTCTTCGGACTTGCGCCCTGAAGTACAGGAGAGATTATCTGATCTGCCCTGCATAGGAGACAGTCTTCAAGCTTTGTCCCTGACGGCCTAGATGTTGAAAGGTTAATTCCTCATCCACTTAACCTTTCGGAGCCAGTTTCCCGTGTCCCTATTGCATCATCGAAGCCTTCCACGAGAAAGTCTTACCTCTACAAATGGAACTGGTTTAAATCATGGTGTTCTTCTCAATCCCTTGATCCCTTTACCTGTTCCACCTCAAAGTTTCTAGATTATCTCTGGCACTTGTCAGAGTCAGGTCTAAAAACTTCCTCCATTAGAATGCATGCCAGTGCGGTAGCGGCCTTCCATAAAGGTGTCGGGGACGTTCCTATTTTGGTACAACCCCATGTAACTCGTTTTCTGAAAGGCTTGCTTCACCTCAAGCCTCCACTGCGTCCTCCGGCCCCTTCTTGGTACCTTAGTTTGGTCTTAGGTCGGCTTATGAAACCACCATTTGAGCCTCTCCAATCCTGTGATCTTCGCTTTCTCACATGGAAAGTGATATCCCTATTGGCAATCACTTCAGCTCGTAGATTTAGTGAATTACAGGCCCTAGTTACCTATCCGCCTTACACTAAACTTCTGCAGGACTGGGCAGTACTCTGCACTCAGCATAAATTCTTACCTAAGATCGTATCGGAGTTTCACATTAATCAATCCATCATACTACCTACCTTTTTTTTCCCAGGCCTCATTCCAATCCAGAAGAACAGGCTCTGCATACCCTTGACTGCAAACAGGCTCAGCCTTCTATCTAGACCGTACAGCTGCCCACAGGAAAAGCACTCAATTGTTTGTCTCTTTTCATTCCATCAAATTGGGGCAGCCTCTGGGTAAGCAGACTCTCTCCTCCTGGTTGGCGGACTACATATCCTTTTGCTATCAGCAAGCAGGCATTCCACTTCAAGACTAGGGGTACTCCATGAAGTTAGCAAATAGCACATTTAAAACAAATTAGACATAAATCCACATAAATATATAAATATTTATTTATATTAAATAAATAAATGTATACATAAATCCATGCATTTATCCTGTATATTGTACATAAACCCTTGCATCTTAACTTCCTATTATATACCCCTAACCTGCATGTTGTACATAACTCCATGCTTTTACCCTGTATTGTACATAACCCCATGCATTTTAAAGTTTTTCTAGTGTTATTTTGAACAAGCCTTCCCAGATCCGATCTAAAGGATAGCAATTTTACATGAGACAGCAAACTACACAATAGATTTCATAGCATAATGTAAATTATTTTAATCCTTACTGTTCGGCTCTCTTATTCTAATTTCTCTTCCCAGTTTAAGACCCTGTTGTAATGTAACTTTTGTTTCTCCTTGCACTTGTTTTTTCGTTTCTTGTTCTCACCCCTTGTTTTATGTAAACCGGCATGATGTGGTTTCTAATCATGAATGCCGGTATAGAAAAACGCTAAATAAATAAATAAATAAATAAACTCTGCTCTCTTATGTTCCAGTTTCCTTCCCTTACCTTGTTACTCTCCCCTTGCTACTTATATAATTTATTTTATTTAGCGTTTTTTATATACCGAGGTATAGCAGAGTTGCCTTCACTCCGGTTTACATTATAACAACCAGTTACATTGAAAAATTGACAGATTACATTAAACAGACTGATAAACTGACATATAAAATTAGTCTAAACAAAAAAACAAGATATACTAAAAGTTAGGTATATTGAAAAAACAGGGTTCATAGATAATAGGAGATATCTGTAGTTAGTAAGCAGGATAAATTGTCCAATCAGTAGACTGATAGTTGTGAGATCAAAAGTCCGAGCTGTCAGTAAGAGATTGGCTTAGTAGCCAAGATTTTAGTTCTTTTTTAAAAGATTTAGGGTTTTCTTGACCAGCGAGGTACTGAGGTAGTGAGTTCCATAATTTTGGGCCGATGATGGAAATGGCTCTATTTCTGGTGGAAGAGAGTTTGGCGAGAGGGAGAGATGGAATCACAAGTTGTATTTTACTAGTTGTTCTTGTAGTGCGTAGGGAGTGGTGGATATGTATGACGTCATCAAGAGCAGTGTAATCTGCTTTGTAAATTGCTTTCTGCAGTATTGAGAGGACTTTGAATTCGATTCTTTTCTCAATTGTGAGCCATTGTAGTTGGTTGAGAACAGGAGTGATGTGTTCAGATTTTCTTTTCCCCGTTAAGATTCTGGCAGCGGTATTCTGAAAAAGCTGTAGTGGTCTTAGGGATGACTTGGGTAGTCCAATTAGAAGAGAATTGCAGTAGTCCAAACAGGAGAATATTAGGGCTTGAAGGACTGTTTTGAAGTCATGGGGGTGAAGCAGTGGTTTTAGGTGTTTGATTACCTGTAGTTTGTGGAATCCTTCTTTTGTTCTAGTAGAGATGTGTTTTTTATAATTTAGATCATTGTCCACCCAGAAGCCTAAATCTTTAACATTGTCTTTAAGTTGGATGATGGAATTGTCATATATATATAGGAGGTAATTGTCTATATATATATATAAGTTCCTTTTATATGCTCTCCGGCTCATTGGTTTCCCTGTTGGGCCCCCCCCCCCTTTTTTCCCCCGCCCTGTTCTTTGTATTCCAGTGAGTTCTATGTATTCCAGTGAGTTCTATGTATTCCAGTGAGTTCTTTGTATTCCAGTGAGTTCTATGTATTCCAGTGAGTTCTTTGTATTCTAGTGAGTTCTATGTAGTCTAGTGAGTTATTTGTATTCCAGTGAGTTCTATGTATTCTAGTGAGTTCTTTGTATTCCAATGAGTTCTTTGTATTCTAGTGAGTTCTTTGTATTCCAGTGAGTTCTATGTATGCCAGTGAGTTATATGTAGTCTAGTGAGTTCTTTGTATTCCAGTGAGTTCTTTGTATGCCAGTGAGTTCGATGTATGCCAGTGAGTTCGATGTATGCCAGTGAGTTCGATGTATGCCAGTGAGTTCGATGTATTTCAGTGAGTTCTTTGTAAACCGATATGATATACCTACAAATACCAGTATGAAAAAGCCTTTAAATAAATAAATTGGAGAAAATTCTTTTTCACTCATCGCACTATTAAGCTTTGGAATTTGTTGCCAGAGGATGTAGTTAGTGTAGCTGGATTTAAAACAGGATTTTAAATATATGTAAATATTTTTTTACTGCTTTATTTATATTATTTATAATATTGTACAATATGTAAATATTGTTCTTCTGCTTTATTTGTCTATATATATATATGCTCTTCAACCTTCATTTTATCGTTAATTATGTGTTATAGTTCCTGTATCAAGTTTTCCATGTAAAGCCTGTTGCTGCATTATTTTCTCTGTAAACCAATAAGATGTTCCCAACGATTGTCGGTATATAAAAGCTTAAATAAATAAATAAAAAGGATTGGATAAGTTCTTGGAGGAGAAGTCCATTAACGGTTATTAATCAAGTTTACTTAGGGAATGGCCTCTGCTATTAATTGCTTCAGTAGCATGGGATCTTCTTAGTGCTTGGGTACTTGCCAGGTACGTGTGACTTGCTTTGGCCACTGTTGGAAACAGGATGCTGGGCTTGATGGACCCTTGGTCTGATCCAGCATGGCAATTTCTTATGTTCTTACAAGCCCACCCCATCATTTGAAACTGCAGGTTTTGTCTTTATTAAATCCTAATTAATAAAGCAAGCTCTTTTATATGCTTTTTTAATCATGGATTGGGTGGATAGCATCTTTGTGAAAATCTGAACATGATTTCTCTTGCCTGAATTTTAAAATCCTCAATAGAAGAACAGATTCTTTGTAGGCAAAAAAATTGACTGATAGGAATACGTTTTCATTTTACATGGATGAGGTTTATCAAATTGGAGATGAGAATTCTTTTCTGTAAATGGAGGTCTCAGACTATTTAGAGAACGCGTAATCTGTTGGCCAAGAATCCAAAGTGTATATGAATTAGATTAGGTACACAAGAATTACATTTAAAAAAAAGTTAAAACACAGAAACCTTATCTTAGAACCCTTCTAGATCAAAAAGTCATCATCAATATATCTGAGCCAATATATCATTTATTTATTTATTTATTTAAGGTCTCTTTTATACCGACATCCGTTGACACATCGCATCGGTTTACAAAAAACAAAAACATTTGGGCGGAGCCCTTACATATAACAGCGCCATATCCAAAATTCAGTCGTAGGTAAATTGATTCTCAAACTCAGTAACACATAGCAGGTTATGTTAACAATTAGGTTTTTTTTTGTAATTATGATGATTTATTATGTTTATAAAATGTTTCAACATTGTATGGAAAAGCTTATAAACAATTATTAGCCAGGAAGGCTTGGTAAACCCTGGATACCTGTGACCTGAACTGGCTGTTGTTGGAGAGTGGATGCTGGGCTTGATATCTTATCTTCTTATCTTCTTAACCTTCACTGTAGCCTTGGTACTCCTGCTACCCTCTCTCCTTCCCAACCCTTGCTGCTGCTACAAACCTGAGCCAGATTTATTCGGAGCTATTGTATGCAGAGCATTATGCGTCCGTCCTCTCTTCACCCCACCCTGGCATCTCTCTCTATCCCCTCCCGACTCCACGGTTTTACCTGTCCTGTTTTTCCTCTACCTCCCCAGCACTGGCATCTCCCTCGTTCGCTCTACCCTCTCTTTTCCCATCTCTACTTGCCTAGTGTTGGCATCTCATGCCTTTTCTCCACTCACTTGGTGTTTGCACGCTCGGCCCAGGAGTTTGCACCCAGCCTCCTGTCATCTCCCCAAGCAACCAATCTTCCCTGTCCTGCTCCTTCTCTCTCTTTACTGAATAAAGCAAAGCTTCTTTATTGCTTAGATGTGCAGAAACTGATGGCGTCTTCTATGGAGAAGAACTTAAAGGATAATGCTTCAGAAGAAGAAGGAGTGCAGGTCCCCAGGAGCCCAGGAAAGACCACATCTGCAGATAGAAAGGAAGAAATGCCCACTCTAAGGGTTACCCCAGTCAACGGTAATTTCCTCTCAAATCCTTGCTGATTACTTCTCTGCCCAACAGAGGGAGGCTTCTGACTCATTATTCATAGGTGTAACTTTTCACGTGCTCAGAGTGAGAATTGTATAGGCCACTGTGGTATTTCCTACTATTACTATTTTTCATTTATAAAGTGCTACTAGACATACTATGGGATAGGAATTAGGAAGGCGTCTCCTCATAGCACTGGGATTAGGAGGGGTGGGGTGGCTTCCCTGAGCTGTTTACCCATGGGACTAGGAGAGGTTTTGGGTGGGTCTTGTGGGACAGGGTTGGGGTTTGGGGATGTCTCTCCTGAGCTGGGGGACAGGGTTGGGGTTTGGGGGTGTCTCTCCTGAGCTGGGGGACAGGGTTGGGGTTTGGGGGTGTCTCTCCTGAGCTGGGGGACAGGGTTGGGGTTTGGGGGTGTCTCTCCTGAGTTGGGGGGACAGGGTTGGGGTTTGGGGGTGTCTCTCCTGAGTTGGGGGGACAGGGTTGGGGTTTGGGGGTGTCTCTCCTGAGCTGGGGGACAGGGTTGGGGTTTGGGTGCATCTCCTGAGCTGGGGGACAGGGTTGGGGTTTGGGTGTCTCTCCTGAGCTGGGGGACAGGGTTGGGGTTTGGGGGTGTCTCTCCTGAGTTGGGGGGACAGGGTTGGGGTCTGGGGGTGTCTCTCCTGAGCTGGGGGACAGGGTTGGGGTTTGGGTGCATCTCCTGAGCTGGGGAACAGGGTTGGGGTTTGGGGGTCTCTCCTGAGCTGGGGGACAGGGTTGGGGTTTGGGTGCATCTCCTGAGCTGGGGGGACAGGGTTGGGGTTTGGGTGTCTCTCCTGAGCTGGGGGGACAGGGTTGGGGTTTGGGTGTCTCTCCTGAGCTGGGGGGACAGGGTTGGGGTTTGGGTGTCTCTCCTGAGCTGGGGGACAGGGTTGGGGTTTGGGTGCATCTCCTGAGCTGGGGGACAGGGTTGGGGTTTGGGGGTCTCTCCTGAGCTGGGGGGACAGGGTTGGGGTTTGGGTGCATCTCCTGAGCTGGGGGGACAGGGTTGGGGTTTGGGTGCATCTCCTGAGCTGGGGGACAGGGTTGGGGTTTGGGTGTCTCTCCTGAGCTGGGGGACAGGGTTGGGGTTTGGGGGTGTCTCTCCTGAGCTGGGGGACAGGGTTGGGGTTTGGGGGTGTCTCTCCTGAGCTGGGGGACAGGGTTGGGGTTTGGGGGTGTCTCTCCTGAGTTGGGGGGACAGGGTTGGGGTTTGGGGGTGTCTCTCCTGAGCTGGGGGACAGGGTTGGGGTTTGGGTGCATCTCCTGAGCTGGGGGACAGGGTTGGGGTTTGGGTGTCTCTCCTGAGCTGGGGGGACAGGGTTGGGGTTTGGGTGTCTCTCCTGAGCTGGGGGACAGGGTTGGGGTTTGGGTGCATCTCCTGAGCTGGGGGGACAGGGTTGGGGTTTGGGTGCATCTCCTGAGCTGGGGGACAGGGTTGGGGTTTGGGTGTCTCTCCTGAGCTGGGGGACAGGGTTGGGGTTTGGGTGCATCTCCTGAGCTGGGGGACAGGGTTGGGGTTTGGGCGTCTCTCCTGAGCTGGGGGACAGGGTTGGGGTTTGGGGGTGTCTCTCCTGAGCTGGGGGACAGGGTTGGGGTTTGGGTGCATCTCCTGAGCTGGGGGACAGGGTTGGGGGTTGGGTGCATCTCCTGAGCTGGGGGACAGGGTTGGGGTTTGGGTGCATCTCCTGAGCTGGGGGACAGGGTTGGGGTTTGGGTGCATCTCCTGAGCTGGGGGACAGGGTTGGGGTTTGGGTGCATCTCCTGAGCTGGGGGACAGGGTTGGGGTTTGGGTGCATCTCCTGAGCTGGGGGGACAGGGTTGGGGTTTGGGTGTCTCTCCTGAGCTGGGGGACAGGGTTGGGGTTTGGGCGTCTCGTATGTTTCCTAACTGCTTTGTATTGACCTATTTGACATTCATCCTGTTTTTTATTGAATATTCTCCTTGGTGCCAGGTTTCAGAGAAGAACACGTGGAATTTGGGGGAACTGAAAAACAAGAAGCTCACATCTCCTTTATCCGCCAAACGTCCCAGCAGGATCCTAGTGATCAGTGCCGATTGCAGTGCCCTGTGTATGTGTACAGCTGTTCTCTGGAGACATTGCGGGAGCAACTGGTCAGCCCTCGCTCTGAGAGACCGTTCCACGATGTCTTTTTCAGGCAAGTGTAGCTGCAGATAGGATGCTGTGCTGCTGGCAGGAGCCATAGCTCCTTGCATTGTGACTCTGTCCCTCTGATTTCTCTGGCCAGCACCGGCCTTTGGGTAGGGCATGCTGGGCGGTCACCCAGGGCGCCACCGGCATTACCTATTGTACTGATGAGCTGGCTGGGTGCCAATATCTGCCTTAGATCTGGCTCTGCCTCTGGTGCTGGGATGCTATGTTGGAGCCCTTTGTCCTCTGGCCTTGATGTGGGAGGCTTCACTCTGTCCCTGGAGTCTTTCATCTGGTGCAGGTGCTCTGGGTCCCATCCCCAGGGCTCTGTTCTGGGTTCCTGGCTCTGGCCATTGCTTTTCATTGTAATACCATTTTGACTGTTGATACATGAAAGCTGCTTTTGCGATACTAAAATTTTGTTGTCAAATCTATTTGAAGCATGCGTGGAACAGCACGAACTGCTAAATTTAGGTAAGTCCCTAAAAACATTAGATTTGAACTTGGTTATATCAATACTAAGATTTCAGTTTGTGCTTCAACAAATGTTCCACTCCCACCAGTCTGCATCTTTAGAGCTTTAGATATCAAGGGACCTAACAGACTGGCAAAATCTAACCAGGATTCCTTACTCTCCAGTCTAAGGTTGATCATTCCAGGAAGCAGAGAAGGGTGGAGAAATCCTCTCCAAGGCAGACATGCTTTGAATGTCCTTCGTTTTGAGTGAGCAGGGCTTGCCAGCAGCTAAGAATAATACTGAACAGTCTTGTGGTGGGTAGACAGCAGCAGTTAAGCTGTGGTATAGATATAAGTGACTGCAGCACAAGCACTGTGTCCCCAAACCATTTGACCAAGGCTATCGGTCTGCTATCATTGTGACTAACACTACCTAGGGAGATTTTGCTTCACGTATTCCTTCTTTGGATTATGATAGGCAGGGTTCTGTTGTGGATAGAGAGACATTGAGGTCTGGTGATTCTGGTGGCTCCAGAGTGGCCCGGATGTCCATGGTTTGTGGACCATAAAAGTCTCAAGGTGGAAGGTCCATTGCTGCTCAGTCATATCTCCAGCCGTCTTTGACAGGACCCCATTTCCTTGCACCGGATGGACGGTTGAGTCTCACGGCCTGGCACTTAAAAGATGATGGCTGAGGGTGAGAGGCTACTCGGAGGAAGTCATTATTGTTGCGAGCCAGGAAAGCGACAGCTTTCTTGGTTTATGTACGTGTCTGGAAGGTGTTTGAATCCTGGAGTCAGCAGTCGGGATTTTCTCCCTTTCAGATGTCCATCCTTATGATTTTCTTCTTTTTGTAGAAGGGGACTCTCTAAAGGTACAGGTGGCAGTGTCCTTTTACAGGGGGGAGGTGCATAATTATTCCATAGCTTTCCATCTGGAAAAGGGGTGCAGCGTTTGGTTTGGCTATGGAGTCTCAATTTGGTTTTGAAGGCTTTTTGCAAGCTTCTGTTTGAGCCTTTAAAGAGGGCATCTTTGAAGAATATTACTCTGAAGGCAGTGTTTTTGGCGGCTATCTGTTCAGTGAGATGTATTTAGGAGTTGCAGGCATTTGTCATGCAGGGATCCTTTCCTTTAATTTTCAGAAGATAGTTTCTATCCGTCAGTACAGTCCTTTTTGTCAAAGGTGATTTCTGCTTTTCATGTCTCTCAATCGATTGAGTTGTTTGCATTTAAGAAGCCTAGGTCTAGTTCTATAGTGCTATTTCAGGACCTTGATGTTTTAGATATTTTGTAGAACTCTCAAGATATTTTGAAGGTCATGAATGATTTTTTTGTGTTGTCCTGTGGTCACGATAAAGGACAGAAGGTGTCTAAAGTAATTATTGCTAGATGGATTAAAGAGATACAGCTGCATCAGTGTACATTAGTGTGGGATCAGATGTGCTCATAGGTCTGAGGTCTCATTCTACTAGAGCTCAAGCGGGCTGAGTATCAGTTGGTTTCCCTGCAGGAGATTTGTAAGGTGGAAATTTGGTCATCTTTACATATCTTTTCCAACATTACAGATTGGATGTATGGATTTCAGACACGACAGTGTTTGGTTCAAGTGTTTTGTGAGCAGGTCTTATAGCTTCCTGCTCAGTTTAGGGAGGCTCGAGTATATTCCATCTGTCTGGATTGGTCTGGGGATGATAAGGAAAGAAAAATTGGTACTTGCCTGCTAATTTTCTTTCTCCTGGACAAGCAGGATGGTAGTCCTCACATGTGGGTGTATTCATCCGATGGAGCCCGGCACGGAAAACTTTTGTCAAAGTTTCTAGAAGCTTTGACCTGAACACTGAGCATGCCACTATCCACTCGTCCTCACGAGGACCCCTTCAGTCTCTCTTTTTCTGTGGTGCAGTTGCCTCACGGTTCATGGAGATCTGCTCTTTCTTGTTTTTTTTCTTGCGAGAAAAGTCTTTTTTTTCGAATTCCATCGTCCAGTTCCCCTTCACAATCAGTGCCTCCTCGGCGCGGTAGGTTAGATCTTCTGTTTTTCTTCTTTGCGGTCGATTCCCAGCATCTCACTCCTCAGTGACAACCAGCCATTGACCGTATATCGCAGGGGTCAGGAACCTATGGCTCGGGAGCCAGATATGGCTCTTTTGATGGCTGCATCTGGCTCGCAGACAAATCTTTAATAAAAAAGTAAAAATCTAACAAAATCCCCCACCCTCCTGACGCCCCCCAAGACCTCCAAAATTAATTTACTACAACCCCCACCCTCCTGACCCCCCCAAGACCTGCCAAAAGTCCCTGGTGGTCCAGCGGGGGTCCAGGAGCGGTCCGGGAGCCATCTCCTGGACTTGGGCTGTCAGCTGCCAGTAGTCAAAATGGCGCCGACGGCCCTTTGCCCTCACTATGTCACTGGAGTCGACCAATGGCGGCGGTAGCTCCTGTGACATAGTTGCGATGGAGAAGGTACAGAGAAGGGCAACCAAAATGATAAAGGGGATGGAACAGCTTCCCTATGAGGAAAGGCTGAAGAGATTAGGGCTGTACAGCTTGGAGAAGAGACGGCTGAGGGGGGATATGATAGAGGTCTTTAAGATCATGAGAGGTCTTGAACGAGTAGATGTGACTCGGTTATTTTCACTTTCGAATAATAGAAGGACTAGGGGGCATTCCATGAAGTTAGCAAGTAGCACATTTAAGACTAATCAGAGAAAATTCTTTTTCACTCAACGCACAATAAAGCTCTGGAAATTGTTGCCAGAGGATGTGGTTAGTGCAGTTAGTGTAGCTGGGTTCAAAAAAGGTTTGGATAAGTTCTTGGAGGAGAAGTCCATTAATGGCTATTAATCAATTTTACTTAGGGAATAGCCACTGCTATTAATTGCATCAGTAGCATGGGATCTTCTTAGTGTTTGGGTAATTGCCAGGTTCTTGTGGCCTGGTTTTGACCTCTATTGGAAACAGGATGCTGGGCTTGATGGACCCTTGGTCTGACCCAGCATGGCAATTTCTTATGTTCTTATGGGCAAAGGGCCGTCGGCTGCCAGTAATCAAAATGGCATCGACGGCCCTTTGCCCTAACTTTGTCACAGGGGCTACCGCCGCCATTGGTCGACCCCAGTGACATAGTGAGGGCAAAGGGCCGTCGGCGCCATTTTGACTACTGGCAGCCGACAGCCCAAGTCCAGGAGATCGCTCCCGGACCCCCGCTGGACCACCAGGGACTTTTGGCAGTCTTGGGGGGGTCAGGAGGGTGGGGGTTGTAGTAAATTAATTTTGGAAGTCTTGGGGGGCGTCAGGAGGGTGGGGGGTTTTGTTAGATTTTTTCTTTTTTATTAAAGATTTGTCTGCGAGCCCTGGATCCCCCGCTGGATCACCACGGACTTTTGGCAGGTCTTGGGGGGGGGGGTTAGGAGGATGGGGGGTTATAGTATATTAATTTGGCAGGTCTTGGGGGCGTCAGGAGAGTAGGGGGTTGTAGTAAATTAATTTGGTAGGTCTTGGGGGAGTCAGGAGGGTGGGGGGTTGTGGTTAGTATGGCTCTCATGGAATTACATTTTAAAATATGTGGCGTTCATGGCTCTCTCAGCCAAAAAGGTTCCCGACCCCTGGTATATCGGGTATCTTTCTGTGGCGTTGTCCAGCTTTCTCTTCGGTGCCCCCAGTGCATGCGGACCATGTCCATCACAGATCCGCATAAGGTTTGCATCCTCTGCCTGGGAGCTTTATATGACGTCAGAGGGTGTCAGCTGTGTGACCAGATGACTCCCAAAGGCCATCATGCGCGCCTTGATAAGATGGAGAAACTTTCTGGTCCTAGAAAATCCACTCCATTCATACCCACATCGATGAGACCCCTCATTGATGTTGGGGGGTCGAGGGGAGCCCCTCGATATGCTCCCTCTTGCCACTCCTCTGTCCTCTTCCTCGAAGGATTGAGGGAACAGTGATCGGTCCTCCATGATCTCACCAGTTTCGAGAACATCGGGATTCTCTGCCTCCTTGGCACTGGGGAAAGACTGGACTGAGCACCATGGGAGATCCCGCAAGCATAGACACTGGTCACTGTCTGTGCGAGGCTCTGGTTCCAGGGCAGTACTGGCAGCTGCCGTACCACCACTGAAGCGACCCTGGTCCTTGGAGGGGCCATCCTCCGACATACCCGAGAGTCCTAGGTGATCCCCTTTGACATCGGTGCCAGGCACCGTGCCACCTCGGAGGACTGAGGAAGGAGCCGGTAATGCCTTGTCCCTCTCCCTCAGTCCTGGCCTCACTGGACTTTCAGGAGGAGTTGGACTGCAGGGTACAGACTGCAATGTTCAGAGCTCTACGGAGTGTCGAGCCGCCCGTGCCACTGGCCCCCATGCTGGTGCTGGAGTCTCTGCTGTCTATCCTAGCACCTCTGCTCGAGCATCTGGACATCCTTCTTGGCACCCTCCCAATGCAACCGGTGCCCAAAGGACCTTTGGTTCTCCAGCGGCCACTGATGTCCTCCTCTGGAGCGATCCCTATCATTGGGTCCTCCAAGGAGGAAGACATGGCTGGTGCTGCTTTCCTGAGGCCTCGGTTCCCTGAACCTTTGCCCAGGCTCTCTGGCCTCCCGCGACAGGGAACCATCAATTCCTGTGGGACCCTCAGTGCCTCCGAAGCCAACGGGGCCCAGGGCTTGGATCCTCCACGAGCATTGCCCACGGCGATCCTGTGATGGCCTCAGTGAGGAGGAAGGGCCTTATGACACTTGGGGTAATGATTCCTCGGAGTCTTCCACCAAGCATTCGGATGATCCCCTCACCGAGCCTTCTCCTCCGGAGGAAAGTCATCGGTTCCCCCAGGTGGATCTCTGCTTTGTGGGGTTCGTCCGGGCCATGGCCAAGACTATCCCCTCCCAACTTCTTACGGAGGAAGATACGCGGCATAGACTTAATTGGCATCTCAGAGACATGGTGGAAAGAGGATAACCAATGGGACAGTGCTATACCGGGGTACAAATTATATCGCAATGACAGAGAGGAGCACCCGGGAGGAGGTGTTCTCGCTTTATGTCCAGGATGGCATAGAGTCCAACAGGATAAACATCCTGCATGAGACTAAATACAAAATTGAATCTTTAAGGGTAGAAATCCCTTGTGTGTCGGGGAAGACTATAGTGATAGGGGTATACTACCGTCTACCTGGTCAAGATGGTGAGACGGACAGTGAAATGCTAAGAGAAATTAGGGAAGCTAACCAAATTGGTAGTGCGGTAATAATGGGAGACTTCAATTACCCCAATATTGACTGGGTAAATGTATCATCGGGACATGCTAGAGAGATAACGTTCCTGGATGGAATAAATGATAGCTTTATGGAGCAATTGGTTCAAGAACAGAAAAGAGAGGGACCAATTTTAGATCTAATTCTCAGTGGAGCACAGGACTTGGTGAGAGAAGTATTGGTGGTGGGGCCGCTTGGCAATAGTGATCATAATATGATCAAATTTGATTTAATGAATGGAAGAGGAACAGTGTGCAAATCCAAGGCTCTCGTGCTAAACTTTCAAAAGGGAAACTTTGATAAAATGAGAAAAATTGTTAGAAAAAAACTGAAAGGAGCAGCTACAAAAGTAAAAAATGTCCAAGAGGTGTGGTCATTGTTAAAAAATACCATTCTAGAAGCACAGTCTAGATGTATTCCACACATTAAGAAAGGTGGAAAGAAGGCAAAACGATTACCGGCATGGTTAAAAGGGGAGGTGAAAGAAACTATTTTAGCCAAAAGATCTTCATTCAAAAATTGGAAGAAGGATCCAACAGAAGAAAATAGGATAAAGCATAAACGTTGGCAAGTTAAATGTAAGACATTGATAAGACAGGCTAAGAGAGAATTTGAAAAGAAGTTGGCTGTAGAGGCAAAAACTCACAGTAAAAACGTATTAAAATATATCCAAAGCAGAAAACCTGTGAGGGAGTCAGTTGGACCGTTAGATGATCGAGGGGTTAAAGGGGCACTTAGAGAAGATAAGGCCATCGCGGAAAGATTAAATGATTTCTTTGCTTCGGTGTTTACTGAAGAGGATGTTGGGGAGGTACCCGTAATGGAGAAGGTTTTCATGGGTAATGATCAAAATCACAGAACATATAGAAAGACATTGTTTAATGGGACAAAGTCAGCATGGCTTTACCCAGGGCAAGTCTTGCCTCACAAATTTATTTATTTTATTTTAAATTCTTTTAATATACCGATGCTCAAGACCATGTCTTATCGTACCTGTTTACATAAAACCAGGGGACAACCATAAATAATAAAAGTGAAAGTTACAATGAACGGGGAGAGTAATTCAGGATAATTGAAAGTAGAAGGAATTAGATTTAGATAACGCTTTTTAAGAAAATGTGCAACAGGCAACTATATACAATATAGATTTGCAAGTCATTGTTAGTTGGGGAGAATCTCATATTGGAAAGGCTTGAGAGAACAGCCAAGTTTTCAGTTTCTTTCTGAAGGAAAGAAGACATTGTTCCAGGTGTAGATCTGGGAGTAGTGTGTTCCATAGCTGTGGTCCGGCGGATGACAGTATTCGTTTTTGAAGTGAATTGTGGATAAAGGATTTGTGTGGAGGTGCCTGGAGAGTTCCTTTGTATGCTGATCTTATCGGTCTATTGGAGTTATAGAATTCGAGTGGGATGGTGAGTTGTAGTGAGGATTGATTGTAGATGGATTAGTGGATTATGGTCAGGGTCTTGAACAGTATTCTATAATGGATAGGAAGCCAATGTAGGTTTTCCAGTATCGGCGTGATGTGGTCCTTGCGACGTGAATTAGTGAGGATCCTGGCTGCTGCGTTTTGCAGCATCTGTAGAGGTTTAGTTGTGGAGGATGGGAGGCCGAGCAGTAGCGCATTGCAATAGTCAATCTTTGAAAACAGAATGGCTTGAAGGACTGAGCGGAAGTCCTGAAAGTGGAGGAGAGGTCTTAACTGTTTTAGAACATGTAGCTTATAGAAGCATTCTTTTGTGGTGGTGTTGATGAACTTTTTGAGGTTCATTCTATTGTCCAGAATAGCCCCAAGGTCTCTCACCTGAATTATTGTAGGTAAGGCTGGGTTGCAGGCGAGGGGGATATTGTCATTAGGACAGATGACGAGGAGTTCGGTTTTGGATGTATTAAGAACTAGATTGAGACTGGCGAGTAGGAGGTTGATGGAGTGAAGGCAGTTGTTCCAGAAGCTTAGTGTGTTGTGGAGGGGGTCCTTGATGGGGATTAATATCTGAACATCGTCAGCGTAAACAAAGTGGGTGAGGTTGAGATTTTCTAGTAGCTGGCATAGAGGTCGCAGATAAATATTAAACAGGGTTGGTGATAAAGAGGAACCCTGGGGAACACCTTGGTTGGATTGGACAGGGTGGGATTCTTTATCATTTATCCTGACTTTGTAGTGTCTGTTGTTGAGGAATGATCTGCTTCAAATCTGCTTCACCTTTTGAAGGAGTTAATAAACACGTGGATAAAGGTGAATCGGTAGATGTAGTATACTTGGATTTTCAGAAGGCGTTTGACAAAGTTCCTCATGAGAGGCTTCTAGGAAAAGTAAAAAGTCATGGGATAGGTGGCGATGTCCTTTCGTGTTTTGCAAACTGGCTAAAAGATAGGAAACAGAGAGAGTAGGATTAAATGGACAATTTTCTCAGTGGAAGGGAGTGGACAGTGGAGTGCCTCAGGGATCTGTATTGGGACCCTTACTTTTCAATATATTTATAAATGATCTGGAAAGAAATACGACGAGTGAGATAATCAAATTTGCAGATGACACAAAATTGTTCAGAGTAGTTAAATCACAAGCAGATTGTGATAAATTGCAGGAAGACCTTGTGAGACTGGAAAATTGGACATCCAAATGGCAGATGAAATTTAATGTGGATAAGTGCAAGGTGATGCATATAGAGAAAAATAACCCATGCCATAATTACACAATGTTGGGTTCTACAACCCAAGAAAGAGATTTAGGCATCATAGTGGATAACACATTGAAATCGTCGGTTCAGTGTGCTGCGGCAGTCAAAAAAGCAAACAGAATGTTGGGAATTATTAGAAAGGGAATGGTGAATAAAACGGAAAATGTCATAATGCCTCTGTATCGCTCCATGGTGAGACCGCACCTTGAATACTGTGTACAATTCTGGTCGCCGCATCTCAAAAAAGATATAATTGCGATGAAGAAGGTACAGAAAGGGCTACCAAAATGATAAGGGGAATGGAACAGCACCCCTATGAGGAAAGACTAAAGAAGTTAGGACTTTTCAGCTTGGAGAAGAGACAGCTGAGGGGGGATATAATAGAGATGTTTAAAATTATGAGAGGTCTAGAACGGGTAGATGTGAATCGGTTATTTACTCTTTCGGATAGTAGAAAGACTAGGAGGCACACCATGAAGTTAGCATGGGGCACATTTAAAACTAATCGGAGAAAGTTCTTTTTTACTCAACGCACAATTAAACTCTGGAATTTGTTGCCAGAGGATGTGGTTAGTGCAGTTAGTATAGCTGTGTTTAAAAAAGGATTGGATAAGTTCTTGGAGGAGAAGTCCATTACCTGCTATTAAGTTCACTTAGAGAATAGCCACTGCCATTAGCAATGGTTACATGGAATAGACTTAGTTTTTGGGTACTTGCCAGGTTCTTATGGCCTGGATTGGCCACTGTTGGAAACAGGATGCTGGTCTTGATGGACCCTTGGTCTGACCCAGTATGGCATTTTCTTATGTTCTTAAGACACTGGAGGTGCTTCTGTTTGTCGATGCTCCCAAGGAAATTGTGGCGGTTCCCATCCACGATATCTTTAAGGACCTTCTCCTTCGGATGTGGGAACACCAGATTTCCATGTCTCTGGTTAATAGGAAGATGGATGCCACCTATTTGGTATGCAAAAAAAAACCCCTACCTGGCTGAAATATTTATTTGAGGTATTTACTAGGGATGGGAATCATGTGATCGATCATCTTACCGATCGATTTTGGCTGGGGGGGAGGGAAATCTGATCGTCATGTTTTTTTTTGTTAAAAAATCATAAATCGGGGGAGGGTGGGAAAACCGGCACACCAAAACAACCCTGTCACCCGATGTCACGAGTGCAGGAGATCGCTCCCGGACCCCCAGGGACTTTTGGCCAGCTTGGGGAGGCCTCCTGACCCCCCCACAAGACTTGCCAAAAGTCCAGCGGAGGTCCGGGAGCAACCTCCTGCACTCGGGCCGTATTGCCAGTATTCAAAATGGCGCCGACGCTACCTTTGCCCTGTCATATGGTAAGGGCAAAGGGCCACCGGCGCCATTACTATTAACGCAGCCGTGGCCTGAGAGCGGGAGATCGCGCCGGGACCCCCCCACAGGACCCCAGGTCATTTAAAACATTTTGGGGGGGTTCGGGAGGGTGGGGGATTTGTTTTAAAGGGTCGGGGTGGGTTTTAGGGTTGCTTTGGTGTGCCGGTTTTCTCGCCCTCCCCCGATTTACGATTTTTTGACGATAAATCGGGGGAATTGCTATTGTATCGTGGCTCTAACGATTTTTGATGATTTAAAATATATCTGACGATTGTTTTAAATCGTCAAAAAACGATTCACATCCCTAGTATTTACTGTTGCCTTACTCAAAATTCGTCTTCTTAAACCGGAAATTACACCAGAAAATTTGATAGGAGGACGGGGGATGATTAAACAGCAAGGCACACCCTTGGTGCCTTGCTGTTTAATCATTAACACACCCTCCAACCTCCATTGCTTTTATTCCAAACATATTTTTTTAAAAACTTTCAGAGATGGGCTACAGTAAATCCCCTCTTTTTTCTTTTAACTTCTATCTTATGTCCATATTTTTTCTTCGTGTAAAACACACTTTATTAATTCATTAGACCGTCAGAAATTTAGTTGGTGTACTTAGCTTTAAAATGTCTTGAATAATCCTGACTTGCGCAAGTTTCGACATCCATTGTCTTCCTCAGGGTTTATCCGTGTTCATTTTTTGTCCCTTTTTTTTAAAAACCAAAGAGATGTTCTTTTTTCTCCTCGACTTCCTTGGTGCTCAACAAGCCTCCGTATAACGCTCTTCCTGACGGCGTTCTATCCTCTCCTACTTCCTGTTTGCCTTTTAAACAACATCCTGGATACCAGTTAAGCCTATCACAGAGCGTTAAACAAGAGAGAGCCAATCCAATTGATCGTTGAATCCTGCCGGTTGTTCAGAACGAAGTTTAAAGATCCATGCTTGCTCATGATAGTTAAGTAGTGACTGACACCCCTGTTTCTCCTCAATGCTGTCAATCACGGTCCATTGTAATTGATCATATGTGTGACTCTTCTCCATACAATGCAGTACAATGGGAGCTGATATTGTAGAGGTGATTATACGGGAATGATGTTCCGCCATCCGAATTTTGATGGCCTTGCTGGTACGCCCGACATATATCTTCGGGCGTGGACAGATGATAACATATATTACTGATTTAGTCGTACTATCTGTTACTGATTTTCTATATACTTTGTATCCCGTCACTGGATTAATCCATATATCCCCTTCAATGGTGGTGTCACAAACTGTGCACTTCCCACATTTGCTGTGAAAACCCATACTATAACTTTCTTTGTTTTTACTTTTCTGCTGGGCGTAAACCACTTGGTCCCTGATATTCCTCCCTCTCCTGGTTGTTATGAGGGGTTCTTCTTCAAACGTGTTGTGGAGTGCCACTATATGCCAATGTTTCCTGATTGACATCCTGATGGCTGCAGTTGACGTACTTTGGGGTAAAATACATACTAATCGATTCTGTTCTTTGGTGGGTTTATATTGCAACAGAGAGTCTCTGTCACTATATCTAGCCCTTTTGTAGGCTTTCTGCACCACACTTTTCGGATATCCTCTCTCAATAAACCTTTGACTGAGGATATCAGCTTGTAGTTTAAATTCTGCTAATGTGGCACAAATTCGGCGTATCCGAAAAAACTGGGAGACTGGTAGCCCCCATTTAAAACCCACTGGATGATAGCTCTCCTAACGGAGTAAGTTGTTTCTATCCGTAGATTTTCTGTTAACAGTAGTATGAATAGTGTTGTCCATGATTTCAATCATTACATCCAAGTATGCTATGCTTTTTGTACTACTGGCATGAGTAAATTTTAAATTTTCATCCAGTGTATTAATCCATGTGATGAACATATTCAGTTGTTCCTCTGTTCTAACGCCTTCTTCGCCATCTAAATATTGGCAGATGCCTGGTGCGATACCTGGAAAGATCAGAACTGGTGCGCAAAACGAATTGCTTGTTCGTTCTCCACAGCGGGAAGAATCAAGGAGAAGCGACCTCGCAGGCGACTGTAGCTCGCTGGATCAAGGAAGTAATCAAATCGGCCTACACAGAGGCAGGAAAGCCCTTACCCCTACAGGTTAAGGCTCATTCTACTAGGGCCCGGGCAGTATCTTGGGCAGAACCCAAGCTGCTGTCACCCGCCGAGATCTGTTGGGCGGCGACGTGGTCCTCCCTACACACCTTCTCCAGGTTCTACCGCCTGGATGTTCAAGCCCGAGAAGACGCAGCCTTCGCAAGGGCAGTACTAAGTGGACCACAGGCAGCCTCCTGCCCTGTCCGGGAATAGCTTTTGTACATCCCACTGGTCCTGAGTCCATCTGGCTACACGCTAGGAAATGGAGAAATTACTTACCTGATAATTTCGTTTTCCTTAGTGTAGACAGATGGACTCAGCATCCCGCCCACGGCTGCCCCAGAGAAGGAGAACCTCGGGAAGCAAACCTCAAGATTAAGCAAATACGGGTAAGCCGTTGCCTACATCTAGTTCAAGACACCCCCGCAGTAGACCAGTGTCGGCGTTAATTGGTTGAGTGCACTGACGGTCTCCAGTTTTTTAAATCAGTTGAATCAGTTCAATCAAGTTAATCAGTTTTAATCAAGTTAGTTAAGCAAATATATATCCACAATGGCTATTCGAAGAGAATACTGAAGAGCTGAGGTCACTGCAGGGGGTATGTCTAGGGTGATGTCAGCTTTGCAATCTGACTCAGCTCCCATCTGCTAGCAGAAGAGCACATAACCTGAGTCCATCTGTCTACACTAAGGAAAACGAAATTATCAGGTAAATAATTTCTCCATTGCTTATGTAAGGCACTAATTGATACTATTATATACACTTATCCCAAGCCCCCTTATAGTTTATAAAATGGACCAATTATTTCTTTGAAACTTAGTGTCAATCAATTTAATACTTGTATGAGGCCACTCTGAACATGTTTCCAATACTTTAATGATTCAGTTGTCTACGTAATAAGGTTTGAGTCTGGGGTGGGTAAGCATTAAGGAGGAAAGGAAAGACTTGAAACAGCTTTCACAAACAACCTTTCTAACTGAATACACAGATTCCACAAGCAACAAGGTTTAGAAAAATTCAGTCAGGTCTGACAAACAACTAGAATTATTTACTTAAGACATAGATCCCATAGATTGTTTGGAGGATAGTCTGTGCCGTACTGGCATTTCCTTTTTCAGTGGAAGGTGAGAAAATTATTCCCCATGGACGAATCAGGTAATGATCAGAAATCTGTTTTAGGTGAATGCTTATAAGATACAGGTGCAGCTGTTCTACCAGTGGATAATTCATGAAATGGCTTTTGCATTCTTTTGTAGGTCCCAAACTCTTGAACGTCCCCCTGCTGTTTCATGGATGGATCTTAAGCAGAAGGAGCTAGCAAATTATTGCACACTGCTACAAGAGCATTATCATCAGTGCTATGTGCGAGGTACTTGTCATGACTATTATGAGTGCATTGTGAGAAGTATTTTATATGATTGTGACTTGTGAAAAGTACTTTATGTGAACATGACCTGTAATGTAGAAGTTATGCATTCCACTTTCAAAGGGATCAAGTGCCTACATTTGAAAGAGAGGACTGCAGTTGGTTCTCTTATAAATTTACTAGAGCTATATTTCTAAATTTAGGAACCTAAAAAGTGAATGGTTCTGGGGCAGAGTCAGGGCAGGCAGAAATTATAGCATTTAGCACTGATTTTACAGTGCTAGAAACCTAACTTTGGATCCTAAATCTAAGTAAATGAATAGCAGGCCAAAAATTAGAGTTTTAGGTTTTAGATCCCTAAATTTAGGAGTTCCGGTTTTTTTGCATATCGACCTCCCTGTGATACGGGTTTTGAACATGTGAGTACGTTATTAGTCTTGATGCCGTGTTATGGGATCAGGGTATTGGAAAGAATCAATAAGGTATTGCTGTCTGTGCCCTGTTAGAGATTATGGATTTGGGAGGAGTTAGAAGAGATGCATAGGATATTATTGTCAATACTGTTAGAGATTATAGAATCGGGGGGATTAGAAGAGATGAGTAGGATATTATTGTCAGTACTGTTAGATTATAGAATCGGGGGGATTAGAAGAGATGAGTAGGATATTATTGTCAGTACTGTTAGATTATAGAATCGGGGGGATTAGAAGAGATGAGTAGGATATTATTGTCAGTACTGTTAGATTATAGAATCGGGGGGATTAGAAGAGATGAGTAGGATATTATTGTCAGTACTGTTAGATCAGGGGTCAGGAACCTATGGCTCGGGAGCCAGATATGGCTCTTTTGATGGCTGCATCTGGCTCGCAGACAAATCTTTAATAAAAAAGTAAAAATCTAACAAAATCTCCCACCCTCCTGACGCCCCCCAAGACCTCCAAAATTAATTTACTACAACCCCCACCCTCCTGACCCCCCCAAGACCTGCCAAAAGTCCCTGGTGGTCCAGCGGGGGTCCAGGAGCGGTCCGGGAGCCATCTCCTGGACTTGGGCTGTCAGCTGCCAGTAGTCAAAATGGCGCCGACGGCCCTTTGCCCTCACTATGTCACTGGAGTCGACCAATGGCGGCGGTAGCTCCTGTGACATAGTTGCGATGGAGAAGGTACAGAGAAGGGCAACCAAAATGATAAAGGGGATGGAACAGCTTCCCTATGAGGAAAGGCTGAAGAGATTAGGGCTGTACAGCTTGGAGAAGAGACGGCTGAGGGGGGATATGATAGAGGTCTTTAAGATCATGAGAGGTCTTGAACGAGTAGATGTGACTCGGTTATTTTCACTTTGAATAATAGAAGGACTAGGGGGCATTCCATGAAGTTAGCAAGTAGCACATTTAAGACTAATCAGAGAAAATTCTTTTTCACTCAACGCACAATAAAGCTCTGGAAATTGTTGCCAGAGGATGTGGTTAATGCAGTTAGTGTAGCTGGGTTCAAAAAAGGTTTGGATAAGTTCTTGGAGGAGAAGTCCATTAATGGCTATTAATCAATTTTACTTAGGGAATAGCCACTGCTATTAATTGCATCAGTAGCATGGGATCTTCTTAGTGTTTGGGTAATTGCCAGGTTCTTGTGGCCTGGTTTTGACCTCTATTGGAAACAGGATGCTGGGCTTGATGGACCCTTGGTCTGACCCAGCATGGCAATTTCTTATGTTCTTATGGGCAAAGGGCCGTCGGCTGCCAGTAATCAAAATGGCATTGACGGCCCTTTGCCCTAACTTTGTCACAGGGGCTACCGCCGCCATTGGTCGACCCCAGTGACATAGTGAGGGCAAAGGGCCGTCGGCGCCATTTGACTACTGGCAGCCGACAGCCCAAGTCCAGGAGATCGCTCCCGGACCCCCGCTGGACCACCAGGGACTTTTGGCAGTCTTGGGGGGGTCAGGAGGGTGGGGGTTGTAGTAAATTAATTTTGGAAGTCTTGGGGGGCGTCAGGAGGGTGGGGGGTTGTAAATTAATTTTGGAGGTCTTGGGGGGCGTCAGGAGGGTGGGGGGTTTTGTTAGATTTTTTCTTTTTTATTAAAGATTTGTCTGCGAGCCCTGGATCCCCCGCTGGATCACCACGGACTTTTGGCAGGTCTTGGGGGGGGGGGTTAGGAGGATGGGGGGTTATAGTATATTAATTTGGCAGGTCTTGGGGGCGTCAGGAGAGTAGGGGGTTGTAGTAAATTAATTTGGTAGGTCTTGGGGGAGTCAGGAGGGTGGGGGGTTGTGGTTAGTATGGCTCTCATGGAATTACATTTTAAAATATGTGGCGTTCATGGCTCTCTCAGCCAAAAAGGTTCCCGACCCCTGTGTTAGATTATAGAATTGGGGGGATTAGAAGAGATGAGTTAGGATATTGTCAGTACTGTAGAGATTATAGAATTGGGGGATTAGAAGAGATGAGTAGGATAATATTGTCAGTACTGTTAGACTGCCCAACAGGCAAAATTCAAATCCTACCTCCATACCTACAAGAGACAAAACCAAAAGAAACTTTTACTCCCAAAGAATTCACCAATTACAATACAATGCTCGTACCGTCTTTGAATATGTATCAAATTTAACAACCCCCCCCCCCCCAATCCCACCCCTGACATGGATAACAAAGCCAATTGTGAGAACCTTGCTCTTTATTTCCACAATAAAATACAAAAAATTATGACTCGCTTCCCTTCTCCCCCCACACCCTCGAAATTCCAAGTAAATAACAGTAGAACCACTATTCCCTTGCCCTCCAATACTCAAGCAACTAACACCAACGCCACTCTTAATTCATTCGAAAACACCTCATCGATCAAAATAGAATCCATCCTGAAGAAAATCAAACCCGTTGTGCACTCTTAGGATACTATTCCTACCAAAACCCTCCTCACCATCCCCAACATCATCTCAAAACCCTTAGCCAACATCATCAATAGATCCATCTCCCCAGGCACAGTCCCAAACCAACTTAAACAAGCCATCATAAAACCCATTCTAAAAAAAAAACTGCCCTCGACCCTTCTGATCCCACCAACTTATGCCCCATCTCCAATCTTCCATTTATATAAAAAATACTAGAAAAAAAAATTAATCATCAACTTATGGATTACTTAGATGAACATCAAATCCTTTCCCCCTCCCAATATGGCTTCCGAAAAGACCATAGTATCAAAACACTCCTCATCACCCTTTCGGACCACATCCTGAAAGCCCTAGACAAAGGCCAATCTTATATACTTGCCCTTTTGGATATATCCTCCGCATTCGACACTGTCAACCATAGCATCCTAATAACACGACTTGAAGAAATTGGCATCTCTGCATCGCCCTCCGCTGGTTGCATTCATACCTTAGCAACAGACAATATAGAGTAAAAATTGGGAACACTGAATCTAAGCCATTTAACTTGACACGAGGCATCCCACAAGGTTCTTCACTATCATCCACCTTGTTCAATATATACCTCCTTTCCCCTCTGCCATCTCCTGATTAATCTTGGCCTCCCACATTTCATATATGCGGATGATGAACAGATCCTCATACCCATAACCGACACTTTGCCTAATGCCATAAAGACCTGGGAATCAGCCCTCACCTCTATCTGCACCCTGCTTTCAGATAACTACCTTGCTATCAACACCTCTAGAACTGAACTTTTAGCCATCTCACCCTGCAATATCAATTCTAACCTACCACAGCCCATCACACCTCTAGCCTCCTTCACCTTTTCCCATCATGTACGCAGCCTTGGCGTCACACTGGACAATCAATATAATCTTAAAAAGTTCATAAATGCCACCCTCAAAGACGGCTCCTTCAAACTTCATACGTTAAAAAAAACCTCAAACCCCTGCTACATCTCAATGTCTTTCGCACAATTCTCCAAGCCACCATACTGTCCAAAGTTGACTACTGCAATGCCATCCTCCTTGGCCTTCCCAAAAATGCTATACAACCTCTACAGATGTTACAAAATGCTGCTACCCATATCCTTACTAATACACACAGAAAGGAGCATATCACCCCTATACTCCAACATCTGCACTGGCTGCCTATCACATCTAGGATACTATACAAGTCCCTCACCATCATCCATAAATCCCTCCACAGCCAAAACATGCGGTAGTTCAACGAACACCTCAAATTCCGTATCCCAGACAGACCCACCAGATTTAGAGCTTTTTATATACCGACATTCATATGCATATCACATCTGTTTACAAGTAACAACATAAGAAAGCAGCCGCAGGCATGCTAGTTATTTATTTATTTATTTAGAACTTTTTATATACCAACATTCATATGCATATCACATCTGTTTACAAGTAACAACATAAGAACGTAAGAAAGCAGCCTTGGGCATGCTAGTTATTTATTTATTTAGAACTTTTTATATACCGACATTCATATGCATATCATATCTGTTTACAAGTAACAACATAAGAAAGTAAGAAAGCAGCCTTGGGCATGCTAGTCATTTATTTATTTATTTAGAACTTTTTATATACCAACATTCATATGCATATCACATCTGTTTACAAGTAACAACATAAGAAAGTAAGAAAGCAGCCTTGGGCATGCTAGCTATTTATTTATTTATTTAGAACTTTTTATATACGACATTCATATGCATATCACATCTGTTTACAAGTAACAACATAAGAAAGTAAGAAAGCAGCCTTGGGCATGCTAGCTATTTATTTATTTATTTAGAACTTTTTATATACCAACATTCATATGCATATCACATCTGTTTACAAGTAACAACATAAGAAAGCATCCTTGGGCATGCTAGCTATTTATTTATTTATTTAGAACTTTTTATATACCAACATTCATATGCATATCACATCTGTTTACAAGTAACAACATAAGAAAGTAAGAAAGCAGCCTTGGGCATGCTAGCTATTTATTTATTTATTTAGAACTTTTTATATACGACATTCATATGCATATCACATCTGTTTACAAGTAACAACATAAGAAAGTAAGAAAGCAGCCTTGGGCATGCTAGCTATTTATTTATTTATTTAGAACTTTTTATATACCAACATTCATATGCATATCACATCTGTTTACAAGTAACAACATAAGAAAGTAAGAAAGCAGCCTTGGGCATGCTAGCTATTTATTTATTTATTTAGAACTTTTTATATACGACATTCATATGCATATCACATCTGTTTACAAGTAACAACATAAGAACATAAGAAAGCAGCCTTGAGCATGCTAGTCATTTATTTATTTATTTAGAACTTTTTATATACCGACATTCATATGCATATCACATCTGTTTACAAGTAACAACATAAGAAAGTAAGAAAGCAGCCTTGGGCATGCTAGCTATTTATTTATTTATTTAGAACTTTTTATATACGACATTCATATGCATATCATATCTGTTTACAAGTAACAACATAAGAAAGTAAGAAAGCAGCCTTGGGCATGCTAGCTATTTATTTATTTATTTAGAACTTTTTATATACGACATTCATATGCATATCATATCTGTTTACAAGTAACAACATAAGAAAGTAAGAAAGCAGCCTTGGGCATGCTAGCTATTTATTTATTTATTTAGAACTTTTTATATACGACATTCATATGCATATCACATCTGTTTACAAGTAACAACATAAGAAAGTAAGAAAGCAGCCTTGGGCATGCTAGCTATTTATTTATTTATTTAGAACTTTTTATATACGACATTCATATGCATATCACATCTGTTTACAAGTAACAACATAAGAAAGTAAGAAAGCAGCCTTGGGCATGCTAGTTATTTATTTATTTATTTAGAACTTTTTATATACCAACATTCATATGCATATCACATCTGTTTACAAGTAACAACATAAGAAAGTAAGAAAGCAGCCTTGGGCATGCTAGCTATTTATTTATTTATTTAGAACTTTTTATATACGACATTCATATGCATATCACATCTGTTTACAAGTAACAACATAAGAACATAAGAAAGCAGCCTTGAGCATGCTAGTCATTTATTTATTTATTTAGAACTTTTTATATACCGACATTCATATGCATATCACATCTGTTTACAAGTAACAACATAAGAAAGTAAGAAAGCAGCCTTGGGCATGCTAGCTATTTATTTATTTATTTAGAACTTTTTATATACCGACATTCATATGCATATCACATCTGTTTACAAGTAACAAGGGGCATAATAACTTAAATTGAGAAAGTGAAAAATAGTTACATGTAAGAGGGATATCAAAGGAACAAGAAGGAATGAGGCAAAGAAATAAAAGGGTCAAGATGACCTAGTTCACAGGTGCAATGAACTGCAACAATTAAGTCTATTGACAAGGAAGCTGTAAATCTGTAAATTCTGGGGCAAAAAATCCACAGTCTGTATAGTTCTGAGTCTCTTTCTCTATTTGAAACTTCATTGCATATTCAGGTCCATAGAATCCAACATTGATCTTGATTGGATATGACCACCATCTATAGATACAGGATTGGTGGGAATTTAGCCAATCCCCCTCTTCAGTTGACCCCTCCCCTCTTCTCACCTCCCCCCACCCTCCCTTGTCCCTCCCCCTGCCACTTACCCTCCCAGTTTCCCCCAGCCCCTTCCCCTCCCTTCCCTTCCCTACGTAAAGAACTCTTGTAAATGCTGTAAACTATCTTGCGATATTTTGTCTTTGTTACTTCTTCGTTCAATTAGAGTTCCTATTTCATTTCGTTCTGCTGCCCTATCCTTTCCAGCTGCCCTCGCTCCTACCCCCCGTTACTCCCTGCTCTCGCCTGCTCCCTTTCCTCCCCCTCCGTGTTCATTGTATTTTCTGCCTGCCTAAGTTTTTTGTAAACCTGCCTGATGTGTTCCACGAAGGTCGGTATATTAAAAGTGTTAAATAAATAAATAAATAAATAAATATATACCCCCACAGGAAGCGTAGCAACTTAGTAATTTCCGTCTCCAAAGCAATTTGGAGAGCCTGCATGCTCGCTGAGCATGTTTCCAAATCTACTTTCTTTTTACTAAAACTTCTACAGCACCATCGAGCCCCGCACTCCTGCGGTGATACCCTAAGGTCCCTCCCCCAGTTGAGTTTCCCGGGGTGATTTCCGTGATCCCCCGGAGGTTTAAGTCCTCCGTCCGGTGGCCGAATCGCAACAGGGACGACTCTGCTATACGCCTTTCCTCCGTGGCCTCTGCTGGGCGCCATCATCCACAAGATTCAGAGACACCGGGGCCTAGTTCTTCTAGTGGCACCAGACTGGCCAAGAAGACCCTGGTACGCGGACATGAGAAGACTACTGGCAGGGGAGCCCCTTCCCCTGCCTCCTCTTCGGGACCTTCTACGTCAAGGTCCCATACTCCACGAGGATCCGACTCAATTCTCTCTTACGGACTGGCCATTGAGAGGGCTAGACTGAAGAAAAGAGGTTACTCGGAGCCCGTGATAGATACACTCCTCCGAGCTCGCAAGTTTTCCACATCCCTCACCTACGTAAGGATCTGGAGAATATTTGAAGCATGGTGCGACACTCATGGCACCAATCCACATGTGACCACAATCCCTATTGTGTTGAATTTCCTGCAAGATGGGCTTCAGAAGGGTCTCTCCCTCAGCTCCATCAAAGTTCAGGTGGCTGCACTGTCTTGCTATGGTCCCAGGAGGGATGGCAAGATCATTGCCACGCATCCAGATGTTTCTCGCTTCCTGAAAGGGGTCAAGCACATTCGTCCGCCACTGAAGTGGCCAGTGCCTTTGTGGAACCTTAACCTTGTTTTGGATTTCCTTGCGGGATCCACCTTCAGACCCCTTCGGGGCCTGTCTCTCCGTTCTTTAACCTTGAAGATGGTGTTCTTATTGGCGGTCTGTTCAGCACGTCGCGTCTCTGAGCTACAAGCCCTGTCCTGCTGTGATCCCTTTCTGAGAATCACTCCAGAGGCTATCCATCTTCGCACGGTTCCCTCCTTTTTACCTAAAGTGGTTTCACAGTTTCACCTTAATCAGACTATATCCTTGCCTACCACGGCAGGTTTGAAGAAATCTGAAGAAGGGCGTTTGCTACGCCATCTCGACATAGGCAGACTGCTGCCCAGATATCTGGAAATGACACAAGAAGTACGAAGGACGGACCATCTGTTCGTCCTGCACAGTGGGAAACGACAAGGGGAAGCGGCCTCTCGGCCCACTATCACCCGCTGGATTAAAGAAGTTATCAGAGCAGCTTACGTAGAGGCCGGGAAGTCTCCGCCTCTACAAGTCAAGGCTCATTCTACCAGAGCACAAGCGACATCTTGGGCAGAATCCAGGATGCTGTCGCCTGCGGAAATCTGTAAAGCGGCGACGTGGTCCTCCCTCCATACCTTCTCCAGATTCTACCGTCTGGATGTCCAGGCCAGGGAGGACACAGCGTTTGCGAGGGCAGTCCTACACGGTCCTCAGGCAGCCTCCCACCCAGGCTGGGAGTAAAGCTTTTGTACATCCCACTTGTTCTGAGTCCATCTGGCTACACGCTAGGAAATGTTGAGATTACTTACCTGATAATCTCGTTTTCCTTAGTGTAGACAGATGGACTCAGCATCCCGCCCAGCTGCCTGTGTACATGGGTTTCACCGATTCAAGGTAAGCCATGTCATCTATTTCCATAAGAGCGTACACTCTACCAGGTGTCAACGCCTTCCGGTTGGGAATGCTGGCGGTCTCCAGCTACTATCAATCGGTCAGGGGAATCCTGTTTCACTTTTCACTGAGCGTCAGTACACACATCCATAACAGCTTTTGCAAGGAAGATTACTGAGTTGCTACGCTTCCTGTGGGGGTATATACCCCGTGCTGACGTCAGATCCGTCTCCAACTGCTAGCACGAGCACACTATACCCATTCGTTCTGAGTCCATCTGTCTACACTAAGGAAAACGAGATTATCAGGTAAGTAATCTCAACATTTTGTTGTTGTTACCTTTCCTTGAGTTTTTGAAAGATAGGTGGGTGCCAGATATATGTAATGAAATGAAATAAAGCAATAAAAGGTATCCCTGAGAATCTGGGTAGCATTAGAGAAAGGGAATGTGGTGTGAAGAGAGGAAGCGATCGCAGGTGTGATGAATAAAGGTAAACTCCTGAGCAGGATAGTGGGGAGAAGTGGAGGATATGGTCAGATAAATAAATGGAAGAACTGATAGAATAGTGAGACTGCCTTCTAGGTCCTGTTTAAATTTAACCATATTTTTATTTTTTGTTTCTCTTTACTCACCTTTCTTGTCTCTAACTCCATCCATCTCCTTTTACTTGACTCATTTTTCTTCACTATTTTCTTTCTTCTTGCTTCTTTTTCTTAACATTCTATATTCCTATTGCTTCTCTCTTTTTTTTTTATTCTCTTTTCTCCTTGTCCTTCACACTGTCGCCCTGAATGACTCCTTTTTTCTTGATTACTTCCATGGTTTTTGCTATCATTCTCCTTTTCCCTCCCCCTCTCAATGGTTGTCCTCTTTACTCAGCCCTGTTCAAGAGCCTGCAACAATTCCAGGATATTTCTTCCCAGGACCTGCTCACAGCCATGGATTATTGTGAGGAGCAGCTGCAGGAAATAGATATCACCGCCTTCTTACAGACACTGTGCGACCACATTCGCACCTTCCGTGAGAGCCATTCCCATGGCCCACAAACCAAAACTGCCACGTTCCACATTGGTAACCTGGATAAAGAGGATGATGCAAATGCCAGGCAGAGAGGCCCTCTGCTTTCCGACTCAAGGTATGAGAAGAGCCCTGGTGAGAGGGGTGTGGAGAGGAACAGGTTTGGATATTATGGTCATAGGGACCTAGAATAATAAGCCCTGTAGTAGTCAACTATATTGCTTTAAATCTAGCAAAGACAGGAGCTAGTTTCATCATGCAAAGTTTCCATCCTTTCTCTCTGATGTTGTCCATTGACCCTAACATTCGATTCTTATGTGAGGTGCTTATTGAAGCAAAGTTGACTTTTCAGTATCACATCAAGGCAGACTCTTCTAAGTTACACATGTTCCCTGTACGTACCAGGATCAGTCCAGGACACCTGGGTTGTGACCCCGCACCAGTAGATGGAGACAGATTAAAACTTGTGGGCGGAGCTACATATGCTCCTGTGCCAGTCACAGCCCCTCAGTCTTACTCTGTCTCCAGTAGGTGGTGCAGGTGTAGTCACAGCCTCTGGGTGCCCTGAGGACTGATATTTAGTTTAGTCAGGGTTATTTTAGTTCTTTTAGTAATTTTAAGCTCAGTTTGTTTCTAAGGTAAATTTTTTGATTCTAATTTTGGTTAGAATTAGTTTAAAAGAAGCTGTCCGTCCTGCCTCCCAGGGGGGTGGGAAGGTTCTGAGAGGACCATCCCCCCCTGGTTGAGGCCGCTGCTGAGGGTCGAGGACCCGAACTGCCAAAGCAGCAGCGTTGGGGTGACACCGGGGAGCCCGGTTCACTCACCCCCAACAGGAGCAGGAGCCCCAGGACCCTGGACAGCGGCAGGTTTGATTTAAAAAAAAAAAAAAAAAAGCCGATGGTCCTCCGTCCAGTCGCAGTGGTCCATCAACCGTCTGGAAACCAGAGCGGTTCGCCTGGCTCTGCAAGCCTTCCTCCCGTTGGTCCAAGGGAAGGCGGTCCGTGTGTTGTCAGACAATGCAACAACAGTATCATACATCAATCGCCAAGGGGGGACAAGAAGTCCACTTGTGGCGGAAGAGGCAAAGCTCCTGATGAGTTGGGCAGAGCGCCATCTCAACTCCATAGCAGCGTCTCACATAGCCGGGGTCGACAATGTTCAGGCGGACTTTCTCAGTCGACACCACCTCGACCCCGGAGAATGGGAGCTGACGGAAGATGCCTTTCATCTCATTTGCGATCGGTGGGGGCTGCCCCACATGGACCTGATGGCCACGTGGCACAACGCGAAGGCTCCTCGGTTTTACAGTCGACGTCGGGAGCGAGGAGCCGAGGGCGTCGATGCGCTGGTTCTTCCTTGGCCAACCAACGTGTTGTTGTACGTATTCCCTCCGTGGCCAATGATAGGCAAGATCTTAAGGCGCATAGAGTTGCACCCGTCCAACGTGATCATGGTAGCGCCGGAGTGGCCACGGCGCCCTTGGTTTGCGGATCTCGTTCAGCTGTCGGTGGATGCTCCCCTTCGGCTACAGGGGTTTCCGGGGCTCCTTCGTCAGGGCCCCGTTTGTTTGGAGGATGCGGATCACTTCTGTCTCGCGGCATGGCTTTTGAGAGGCAACGTCTAAAGAAAAAAGGCTATTCAGATGCGGTGGTAGCCACGTTACTGCGGTCCAGAAAGCAGTCTACGTCCTTGGCTTATGTACGTGTCTGGGTAGTTTTTGAGGAGTGGTGTATCAGCCGAGGGCTAGATCCCATTTCCGCGTCCGTCTCTGATATTCTGGCTTTTCTTCAGGCCGGTCTAGCCAAAGGGCTTTCTTGTAGTACCCTTCGTGTACAGGTGGCGGCGATTGGTTGTTTGCGGGGTAAGGTTCGCGGTTCCTCTCTGGCCCTGCATCCCGATGTCTCTCGTTTTCTTCGGGGGGCTAAACATCTTCGTCCACCACTACATCATCCATGTTCCTCCTGGAATCTTAATTGGGTCCTTTCTTCTTTGTCTTCGGCTCCGTTCGAACCCTTAAAACGGTCTACTCTTAAGGATCTTACTTTAAAGACCGTTTTCCTGGTTGCGATTACCTCGGCTCGGAGAGTCTCGGAATTACAGGCTTTGTCTTGTCGGGAGCCATTCCTGCGGATTTCAGATACGGGAGTTTCCCTGCGGACGGTTCCGTCTTTTTTGCCAAAAGTGGTGTCACCGTTTCATTTGAACCAGTCTATTGAGCTTCCTGCTTTCGCAGGTGCTGAATATTCCGACCCGCAATGGAAAGAATTGCGGAAGTTGGATGTGCGGAGGGTTCTCCTCCGTTATCTAGAAGTCACTAACCCTTTCCGGGTGTCGGATCATCTCTTTGTTCTATTCTCGGGCCCAAAGAAAGGAGGCCCGGCTTCCAGGACGACAATCGCACGGTGGCTTAAAGAGGCCATCGGCTCAGCGTACGTGTTACGAGGGAAGCCTATCCCGAACGGTCTCAGGGCTCATTCGACAAGAGCTCATGCTGCGTCTTGGGCGGAATCTTCTCAGGTTTCGCCTCAAGAGATTTGTAGAGCAGCTACCTGGAAGTCCTTACATACCTTCATTAGACACTATCGGTTGGATGTTCAGGCTGCGAATTCTGGGGGTTTTGGAGAGAGGGTACTCCGAGCGGGACTCTCTGCTTCCCACCCTCGGTAATTTAGCTCTGGTACATCCCAGGTGTCCTGGACTGATCCTGGTACGTACAGGGAAAGGAAAATTAGTTTCTTACCTGATAATTTTCGTTCCTGTAGTACCAAGGATCAGTCCAGGATCCCGCCCGTACTGTTCTGAAGAAACGGAGAGTCCGCTCATTTCTTTGTTAACTATTCCGGTTATTGCTTCGTTCCCTCGTTTTGGGGTTCTGTTCCGGTTGGGGGTCCTTGAATGGCTCCCTGTTAAGGTTAGTTATTTAGTTTGGTTGTTCTATTTTTTGTCTACTTTGACATTACGTATGACTGAGGGGCTGTGACTGGCACAGGAGCATATGTAGCTCCGCCCACAAGTTTTAATCTGTCTCCATCTACTGGTGCGGGGTCACAACCCAGGTGTCCTGGACTGATCCTTGGTACTACAGGAACGAAAATTATCAGGTAAGAAACTAATTTTCCTTTATGTGGCTTGAAATGTTTGCTTGGTCCATCAGAGCTCCAATTTTGCCTCTTCTTGACTACTGCAACTCTGTATATATTGGGCTACTAGAATATAATCTGCTCACACTTAGTGCTGCAGAATGCTGTTGCTAGGCTAATTTCAGGGCGAGGAATTCAAGAACATATTACCCCTGTTCTCGCTGACTTACACTGGCTCCTAGTGATCTGACAACTAAAGAATAAAATGCATTGCTGCTACATAAGCTGCTGAGCCTAGCTTCATTGCCCTGGGCTAATTCTATGCTTTGGATTTTCAACCCTCCAAAGAGGTCTCCTAGATGTTCCATCTGTTCGTATGGCATGCCTGGCAGAAACTGGGGAGCGGGCATTTGCAGTAGCTGTGCCTGAAAAAAGAGCTAAGTCGTAAGCAAGGGCTTTCAACATTTTTGTGCAAGATATCCTGGCATCAACTATTCACAAGTGTATACAATTAACAATTAAATGTTTTGATATAGGTAATTAATTACAAAGATGGTTACCATGAAAAATGCAGGAGAGAGCTTGTTGCAGTAGAGGTTATGTTGCAGTAGAGGTTATGTTGCAGTAGAGGTTATGTTACGGAAGAGGTTATGTTACGGAAGAGGTTATGTTAGGGAAGAGGTTATGTTAGGGAAGAGGTTATATTGCGGTAGAGGTTATGTTACGGAAGAGGTTATGTTACGGAAGAGGTTATGTTACGGTAGAGGTTATGTTAGGGAAGAGGTTATGTTAGGGAAGAGGTTATGTTGCAGTAGAGGTTATGTTGCAGTAGAGGTTATGTTACGGAAGAGGTTATGTTACGGAAGAGGTTATGTTACGGAAGAGGTTATGTTGCAGTGGAGGTTATGTTGCAGTAGAGGTTATGTTAGGGAAGAGGTTATGTTGCAGTAGAGGTTATGTTAGGGAAGAGGTTATGTTGCAGTAGAGGTTATGTTACGGAAGAGGTTATGTTACGGAAGAGGTTATGTTAGGGTGGAGGTTATGTTAGGGTGGAGGTTATGTTAGGGTGGAGGTTATGTTGCAGTAGAGGTTATGTTAGGGAAGAGGTTATGTTGCAGTAGAGGTTATGTTACACAAGAGGTTATATTGCGGTAGAGGTTATGTTACGGTGGAGGTTATGTTACGGTGGAGGTTATGTTACGGTAGAGGTTATTTTACGGTAGAGGTTATGTTACAGTAGGTGTATTGAGGCAGAGGGCGGATGTTAGAGTACAGAGGAGGTTATAAGGGTTAGCGGAGATATAAAGATGTAACAGAGGAATACTATGGAGAAAGAGCTTATGCTGCAGGGGGCATAGATAGGGTGGTGTCGGAAGGTGAGGCGGGGGGAAGTGGAGAGGAGAGGTGGAGGTGAGCCATTAGGTGTAAGCCTGCTTGAATGAATAGCCAGGTCTTAAGGTTCTGTTTAAATTTCTTAGGGCACGATTCTTGGCGAAGGGAGGAAGGTAGCTTATTCCAGAGGGTGGGCCCGGCTTTGGTGGAGCAGAGCTTGGTGAGTTTAGTTAATGGGCTATGTAGAGTTGCTAGGTATTGCTTTCTGGTGGGTCTGTCTGAATTACAAAATGTGATGTGTTCTTTAAACCTAGCGCCTCTTTTTGGACAGGAGCGGCGGCTGCCAGCGGGTTTCACAGCCGACGCTCCATTTTCCCGCGTCTGTTCTCAAACCCGCTGACAGGCACGGATTTGGAAACCGGATGCCAGCAAAATTGAGCATCCGGTTTTCAACCTGTGAGCTGCGGGCCGATTTAAAATTTTTATTTTTTGTATTTTTAACTTTTGGGACCTCCGACTTAATATCGCCATGATATTAAGTCAGAGGGTGTACAGAAAAGCAGTTTTTACTGCTTTTCTGTGCACTTTCCCGGTGCCGAGAGAAATTAACGCTTACCTTTGGGTAAAACAAGTCTAGTATGCTGTGTAGAAATGTCTTTAATTGTGTGTTATTCCTTTCTGGCAGTAGCATGGAGACAGAATTTCCCCCCTCTGGAGCTGGCATGGATCACACAGTCACAGGCAGTAATTGCTGCACTCAATTTCCTCTCAGTCTGCTGGAAGCCAGCCGGCCCTGTGACGTGTACCCAAATGTGCACCAAATCATCCAGGTCTGTTGCTTCCCCCTTCTATCTCTCTCCCTCCCTTTTTTTGCCTTCTGCTTCCACCTTCCTCCTGTCCTCCTCTTCCATCTCCCTTTCCTCTTCCCCGCCCTCTGCTTCCACTTTCTCTGACCCTCCCGTACCCTCTATTTCCATATTGTTTCCTCCCTATCATCTTCCTCTATCCTTCTCTCATCCTCTGTTCCAGCCTTTCTTCTTCTCTCCCTTCCACCTTGCAATTTTCATCTCTTTCCCTGCTCTCTGGAAACACAGGAAATGACAACAGTTAAGGGATTGCAGTCTGTCTGTTCTGCCCATTCTTGATGCAGCATCACAGAGCTGATCTGCACTCAGGCTTTTCTTATCACCTTTTCATCTTGAATTCTGTTACTGTTTTGGCCACAGCTGTATTGAAATAATTGTTACTCCTGAGACTCCTCATCAAGATGTTATGTTCTACACTGTTTTTTCATTGAAAAATATTTGATGTGTGCATTATTAATACTCTGAGATATTCATATCCCTTATAAGTTATACATACAGTTGCCTGGTCAAATTGTATGTTTCAGTTAATCTAAGTGAACATCAGGGTTTACCAACTCCGGTCCTCAAGAACCACAAACAAGCCTAGTTTTCAGGATATCCATAATAAATATGCATGAGAAAATTGTGCATACACTGGACAAGGGGCACTTAGAGAAAGATTAAACAATTTCTTTGCTTTGGTGTTTACTGAAGAGGATGTTGGTAAGATACCCATTCCGGAGAAGGTTTTCATGGGTAATGATTCAGATGGACTGAACCAAATCACGGTAAACCTATTTATTTATTTATTTAACATTTTTATATACCGAAATTCATGTAGCGAAGTTACATATCATTTCGGTTTACATTATAACAGAAACAAGCATGTAAGAATGCAATTACATCAAACCTAGAAGATGTGGAAGGCTTGATTGACAAACTGAAGAGTAGTAAATCACCTGGACCGGATGGTATACACCCCAGAGTTCTGAAGGAACTAAAAAATGAAATTTCAGATCTATTAGTAAAAATTTGTAACCTATCATTAAAATCATCCATTGTACCTGAAGACTGGAGGATAGCAAATGTAACCCCAATATTTAAAAAGGGCTCCAGGGGTGACCCGGGAAACTACAGACCAGTTAGTGGAGTGCACTGTTAACCTGCGACTGGACGCGCGTTTTCGACGCGCTGGCTTTACCCCTTATTCAGTAAACGCGCGTCCAACCCCCCCGAACCTAATAGCGCCCACAACATGCAAATGCATGTTGATGGCCCTATTAGGTATTCCCGCGCGATTCAGAAAGCAAAATGTGCAGCCAAGCCGCACATTTTACTTTCAGAAATTAGCGTCTACCCAAAGGTAGGCGTTAATTTCTACGGACACCGGGAAAGTGCACAGAAAAGCAGTAAAAACTGCTTTTCTGTGCACCCTCCGACTTAATATCATGGCGATATTAAGTCGGAGGTCCCAAAAGTTAAAAGAAAAAAAAAAAAATTGAAATCTGCTCGCGGGCTGAAAACCAGAAGCTCAATTTTGCCGGCGTCCGGTTTCCGAACCCCGTGGCTGTCAGCGGGTTTGAGAGTCCCTAGCGCCTCTTTTTGCCGCGGGCCCTCATTTGAATACAGAATTGTGCGCACTTTTACTGTATCAGCCCATTAGAAAATAGCCACTGCTATTACTAGCATCAGTAGCATGGGATCTAACATAACATATAGAAACATAGAAATGATGGCAGAAGAAGACCAAACGGCCCATCCAGTCTGCCCAGCAAGCTTCACATTTTTTTCTCATACTTATCTGTTTCTCTTAGCTCTTTGGTTCTATTTCCCTTCCACCCCCACCATTAATGTAGAGAGCAGTGATGGAGCTGCAACCAAGTGAAATATCAAGCTTGATTAGTTATTTATTTATTTATTTAAAATTTTTATATACCGACATTCATCCAGGATATCATATCGGTTCACATTGTAACGCAAAAACAAACGCACGGCATGGCGCTTTACATTGAACAGTAAAAAACATGATAACAAGGCATTAACGAGAGGGGGGAACAATAATATGGGAAGTTTTGCAATAAAATTATATACAAGAATTGCAATTATATACATATGTACAAAAGAAAGAAAACTATGAGGTTAATTTTAATCAGGCTAGGAGATAAGATGGGGAAGAGAAGGGAGGAGAGCAAGGAAAGAGGGGGGCAGAGAGAAAGAAAAGAAGGTGGCGGAGAAAAGGGAGGGGAGAGTGGGGCGGTAGAATGGGAAACAGGGGAGGAGTGTGGAGAGTGGGAACAGTGGTGAGGTATAGTGAAAAATTAAGTGTATGCTTTTGCAAAGAGCCAGGTCTTGAGCTTCCGCTTGAAAGATTTGAGGCATTCTTCTTGCCGTAGTTATGGGTAGTAGGGGAAGTAGGGGAAGTAACCGCCGCAATAAGCAAGCTACACCCATGCCCATCTGCTTTACCCAGACCGTGCCATTCAGCCCTTATTGGTTGTTTTTCTTCTCCCCTGCCGTTGAAGCAGGGAGCTATGCTGGATATGCTTGTAGTATCAGTTTTTCATCTCACCTGCCGTTGAAGCAGAGAGCCATGCTGGATATGCGTGAAGTATCAGTTTTTCTTCTCCCATGCTGTTGAAGCAGAGAGCCATGCTGGATATGCGTGAAGTATCAGTTTTTCTTCTCCCCTGCCGTTGAAGCAGGATATGCATTGAAAGTGAAGTATCAGGCTTATTTGGTTTGGGGTAGTAACCGCCGTAACAAGCCAGCTACTCCCCGCTTTGTGAGTGCGAATCCTTTTTTCTTCTCCCCTGCTGTTGAAGCAGAGAGCTATGCTGGATATGCGTGAAGTATCAGTTTTTCTTCTCCCCTGCCGTTGAAGCAGAGAGCTATGCTGGATATGCGTGAAGTATCAGTTTTTCTTCTCCCCTGCCGTTGAAGCAGAGAGCCATGCTGGATATGCGTGAAGTATCAGTTTTTCTTCTCCCCTGCTGTTGAAGCAGGGAGCTATGCTGGATATGCGTGAAGTATCAGTTTTTCTTCTCCCCTGCCGTTGAAGCAGAGAGCTATGCTGGATATGCGTGAAGTATCTTCTTGGTGTTTGGGTAATTGCCAGGTACTTATACCCTGGATTGGCCACTGTTGGAGACAGGATGCTGGGCTTGATGGACCCTTGGTCTCAACCATTATGGAATGTTTTATGACCCTCAGATCACTCAGAATCTTTGGGACTTTGTGAAGGGTGGCGTGAGTGTGAGTGCTTTGTGCTATGGCGAAGATTGACACAGTCTAGTAGGCAAACCTATGAAGCCTATGCAGACAGCTGGCAAACGCACCCTGTAGCAGGACAGACTGGCGCTTCATCTATACCAGCCAACTCCTCTGCAGGTTGAGCCCTTGGGTTCTGGCAGCCGGCAGGTCTTAGGCAGGTCCCTAGGGCAGTGGCAATAACGAGTCCAATGGCTCGTCAGGGTCAAGGCAGGTAGAAGACTAACGGAGTTAGAGACAGGCCAAGGTCAGAGCAGGCAGCAGACAAGGATGATCAAGTTCAGGTAGCCGGCAATCATGGTCAGGTCCAAGCGGCAGGTAATTGTGGTGAGATCCAGGCAAGAGGTCAAAATCTGGAAAGTCATGCCAAGGGGAGACAAAGGCATTCAAAAGAGACTGGACAAGATGGCTGGATAAGGAAGGCTGGACAGGGCAAAGTTGGAGAGAAAAAACTGGATGAAGACAGGAACACAGAAGCAACATGCATTGATGACTAAGGTACATCAAGGGGCCTGTTGCTGAGGAATCAAGGCAGTATTCTGGGGAGCCTTTTATACCAGGATCCTGTGACATCATCAAAGGGACATAGCGGAAACTTTCCCGCCTCGGCCCTAAGTGTGACTGTGTGGCACGCATGTGCACCTATGGGGCCTCAGTGAGGAGGAAGATGATGATACCATGCTGGTGGCGTTCAGACCGCATCATAGACTGGGGCCTGCACAGTTGTGGTGGTGTCAGGGGTAAGTACAATGGCTCGTGGAGCTGACCTGCAGGCCGCAAATCTTAACAGATTGCAACTGCATGATGCAGCTGCTCAAGGACTCCCTGTCCTGATGGAGAGAGAATTCCAGTCTGACCAGAAGCAAACACTTTTAAAGTCTTCCAGTCCATATTGTCCTTACCACAGAAGCGCCCAACCTGGGCTGGCTAACTCATGAAGAGGGGCTCTGCACTCACTTTCTTTGGTCTGCTCAGGAGAAGTTTCATCAGATAAACTTCTTGAGACTAAAGGTGGTTTAGTGTCCTCTGAAGGCAGAGATTGGTTGGCCAACAAAGGTGACCAGGTCCAGATGGACAATCAAGTTGCAATGTTTTACATTAACAAGGAGGGAGGCCCTGGCAGGGCTGGTGCTAGCTTTTTTTGCTGCTCCCCCCGGTTCATTCATTGTCTGTCCCAGGCCCATCTCATTTCAGTGATACAAACTTTAAAAACTGACTCCTCCCCCCCCCAGAACTCATAGCTGATGCAAGGATATTAGGTGCCCTATGCAAACCCTATAGCCTTGCACAACCCCCCCCCCCCCCCCACCCTGCTCCACATACACAGTTAGGAGTTATGTATCTATCACAATATTTTACAGGAAAAATATCACTTACATTATATTTACATGCACTGCTGTGATGCAAAAACACTTGGAACCGATATGGTATTAGGCCTATTGTGTATGGGCCTGACCCTCCGAAAGCCCTAAAATACTTCCTATTAGGAGGATACCTCGCCTCAGTCACACATGAAGAACATAAACAGACCCTCATCAAATGCAAAATAGAGCAACATAAAGCAGAAATACAAACATGACAAAACCTGAACTAGCAACCATAAGAAGCCAGACCCTCTATGCAGTGCAACAATAAGAAACTAGAACTATCACCATTCCACAATCATCAAACAATAAAATCAATAAATATAATACATTCATAAGCATAATGGTAAAATCATAATATTTCAAAAACAGATGACATATAAAAGATCGAATAATTAAAAATGTACATAGTTTTTTTAAATGTCCCAAACACCAATAAAATATTTCAAAACAGCAGACACATTAAATAACACCTGAAAAATAAAACTAAAAATGACTTTAAAAATTCACACTCTCCCCATACCTGGGAACTTTTGATTTCCAGTCCCGTGAAATTGTTGTGGAATAGTGAGAGTGAGGTGCACAAACTTCCTCTTCTCTTTCTTATACATACACAAATATGCTCCCTCTCAGTCTTAACCCCCAGGCGACTCCAGCTCTAGTTGGAATCTGCCAGCAGCCCGGGGCCGCCCTCTTCATTTCATCTGCTGACAGGTTGGGATCCACCTACAGCCACGTTTTCTCTTTCTCTTTTTTACAGGCGCCTTATTCCACTTTACCCCCATGCTCTGCTCCTCTCCTCACTCCATGCACTGCTCCTCTCTCCTCACTTTATTCCACCTTACCCCATGTTCTGCTCCTCTCCTCACCCCATGCTCTGCTTCTCCCTCCTCACCTTATTCCACCTTACCCCATGCTCTGCTCCTCTCCTCACCCCATGCTCTGCTTCTCCCTCCTCACCTTATTCCACCTTACCCCAAGCTCTGCTCCTCCCCTCACCTTATTCCACCTTACCCCATGCTCTGCTCCTCTCCTCACCCCATGCTCTGCTTCTCCCTCCTCACCTTATTCCACCTTACCCCATGCTCTGCTCCTCTCCTCACCCCATGCTCTGCTTCTCCCTCCTCACCTTATTCCACCTTACCCCATGCTCTGCTCCTCCCCTCACCTTATTCCACCTTACCCCATGTTCTGCTTCTCTCCTCACCTTACTCCACCTTACCCCACACTCTGCTCCTCACCTTATTCCACCTTACCCCATGCTCTGCTCCTCCCCTCACCTTATTCCACCTTACCCCATGCTCTGCTCCTCTCCTCACCTTTTCCACCTTACCCCATGCTTTGCTCCTCTCCTCACCTTATTCCACCTTACTCCATGCTCTGCTCCTCACCTTATTCCACCTTACTCCATGCTCTGCTCCTCCCCTCACCTTATTCCACCTTACCCCATTCTCTGCTCCTCTCCTCACCTTACCCCACGCTCTGCTCCTCACCTTATTCCACCTTACCCCATTCTCTGCTCCTCTCCTCACCTTATTCCACCTTACCCCATGCTCTGCTCCTCCCCTCACCTTATTCCACCTTACCCCATTCTCTGCTCCTCTCCTCACCTTACCCCACGCTCTGCTCCTCACCTTATTCCACCTTACCCCATGCTCTGCTCCTCCATTCTCCACCCTCCCCCGCACAATTTTCTGATCTTCCTTAACCCCCATCATCTGCAAGTTTTACTTTCTTCCTGCTACGCTCTTCCTGTATTTCCATTTATTTCTGCCTCCACAAATTAATGGTGTTTTGCAATTGTTTTGCCTCTCCCTTTGTTTATAGGAGGGGAGGGGCTGAGTGGATCAGTATATTTTGAGTGGTTGGGTGGAGACTTTGGAGGTTTGGTGAGAGAACAGAGAATTGATGTATAGGGGCATAGACCTTGCTGAGCCAGTATGGGGCACTGAACATTTCTGACCCTTTCTCCAGAGCTGCAGCATTAGGTCTGTTTACCTGGGTGTAGGTAAAGAACTGAACTGGGAATGGCAGAGGCTGGTGGAAGAGGGGTCTAGTAATGGGGGCTGCGACTGCCTGCTGCTGCAATCTCTCCTTCATTACTGCTCTTCCCATTCTTTTCCTCTAGGATAAATTTCTGGAAATTGGCAGTCTGCATTTCAAGACTGTGCCCTCCAATCCACATTATTTTTTTTATTGCCCTCCATCCTGGAAGAAAGAGGTAAGCTCCCTGTTACTTGATAATGGTTATCTCATGTGTGGTGGTCAAGATTGAAATGTATTTGGGTGATGCCACAGTCACTGGATTAAGCCTCTGTCCAAATGCAATTTGATAGAGAAGCAGGAAAGAGGAAGTGTCCCTCTCAGTGGAGTCTCTTCCATCCGAGGAAAATTCTGAAGTCTAGTATTAAAGTGATGAGTCAGAAGAAGCGCAGCCTTTACCGGCTTGCTCATGTCATTAGAAGATGGAGCTACAGAGAGGAGTGGTTCAGAATGGATATTCGTCATTCCAGTTCTGGTTTTACCCCATTCTATGCAGACTCATTCTGATTTCCTTGGGTAAATCAATAGCACAATCAGAAGTACAGCTCCCTCATACAAGACAGTAAAACCTTACATCATGGTACCAGGTGGCAACCCTAGTGAAGGCAGTGATTTACTTGGCTTAATGCTCTGATGCCATCTCTCCAGAAGATATAAAGAGCGAGTGTAGACTCCAAAGGCAATTTTCAAGGAAACATGAGATGCTAAACCTAGCTCCCAGTCAAACTTCAAAGCCACTAGATGTCTATCCACCCCATACTCAGTCATGCAAACTAAAAGAACAATACCAAAAACAACCAACCGCTCCCAATTGGAATATATCTCTTCTGCTCAATACACCAACAAAACTGTTTGCTTAAACCAAACAAAAAAATGTTGAAGGTTGTAATTTCATACATGGCTGACGCCAGACCAAAAGAGGGTAAGATGCCAAAGATTTAATCAACACCACCTTATCTACTTGTTCAGTTCAAGAATTTGATGCAAAGAAGCAAATTTAAAAACAAACATTTTTTAAATTTGCATTTAAAGCACTTAGCTCTGATGAACCACCACCGTCTAATATGTTAACAATGCTGTAATACATAGGAACCCAACGTGGCTACGTTTCAAAACCTGTCTTCCTCAGGGATTAAGATGGCTTCTCCTCCAGCAAGTCAACTTAAGCAGAACTGGCCTTCCATCCTTAATGTTTGTGTTTGGTTTAAGCACACATTTTTGTTGGTGTATTGAGCAGAAGAGATCGATTCCAGTCATGCGTGCTAGGTTGTTTTTGGTATTGTTTGGTCGTGTCCCGTGTGGAGATACGCTATTGTTTGAACTAAAAGAACAAAACATCTTTTGTGCACATGGGTCTAAATGTGGAAAAAAGTTTCAAAGGGGAGGGCTTCAGCAAAAAAGGAACATAAATAATTTGAGACTTTTGGGTAGAGAAAAATATTCAAAGTTTAAGAAATTTCCCCTAAAGACCATTTTTATAATTTCTGTTTTTTCAAGGGTTGCAGAAAAATTCTTGATTACAGGTCAGTGCTTGACTGAAGGTGATCAAGGGATAAAAAAACAATTGTACAATACTTAATAGAAAAAATGTGGGAATATCTAGACAGCTTATGCTCATTGGAGAGAATGAGCAGCTAGCAGACTTTGTTTATGCTCTTTGCATTGTTTGTCCATTGATCTCCTCCGTTCACGCAAGAAGAAATTCTATGGCTTTCAGTTCAGACATCTTCATTTTCTCTGCTCCATGGCTCTACAGAAGTGCCCACAGCTCATAAGAAACCTAGATCTCTAGTCAAAACACATGGCCGGGCTCAGATTGGTGTTTACACACGGATATTTTCATTCATTTGACATTTTAATTTCTTTCACCTCACAAATTCATTTGTTTATTTTATGTCATTTCATTTGTTTCCATTAAAGTCAATGGGGGAAGCAATGCATCCCATTTTGCACTCTTAACATTGGGGTTTTCTTTCAAGTTTAATGAAACTTGCAAACAGACATCATTAGCAGAAATAGCAACCCTTGAAGACACTAAAAGTGGGAGAAAGTGGCACTAACAGTGGCATGAATAGCTCCAGGCACTATGATGGGGCAAAGCAGAATGAACAATAAGAATGGCACAAATACCTCAAAGTACCCAAAAGGAGAAATCAGCACAAAGAGCGGCACGAATACCTCAAAGCACCCAAAAGGAGAAATCAGCACAAAGAGTGGCACGGATACCTCAAAGCACCCAAAAGGAGAAATCAGCACAAAGAGTGGCACGGATACCTCAAAGCACCCAAAAGAAGAAATCAGCACAAAGAGTGGCACGGATACCTCAAAGCACCCAAAAGAAGAAATCAGCACAAAGAGTGGCACGGATACCTCAAAGCACCCAAAAGGAGAAATCAGCACAAAGAGTGGCACGGATACCTCAAAGCACCCAAAAGAAGAAATCAGCACAAAGAGTGGCACGGATACCTCAAAGCACCCAAAAGGAGAAATCAGCACAAAGAGTGGCACGAATACCTCAAAGCACCCAAAAGAAGAAATCAGCACAAAGAGTGGCACGGATACCTCAAAGCACCCAAAAGAAGAAATCAGCACAAAGAGTGGCACGGATACCTCAAAGCACCCAAAAGAAGAAATCAGCACAAAGAGTGGCACGAATACCTCAAAGCACCCAAAAGGAGAAATCAGCACAAAGAGTGGCACGAATACCTCAAAGCACCCAAAAGGAGAAATCAGCACAGAGAGCGGCACGAATACCTCAAAGCACCCAAAAGGAGAAATCAGCACAAAGAGTGGCACGGATACCTCAAAGCACCCAAAAGGAGAAATCAGCACAAAGAGCGGCACGAATACCTCAAAGCACCCAAAAGGAGAAATCAGCACAGAGAGCGGCACGAATACCTCAAAGCACCCAAAAGGAGAAATCAGCACAGAGAGCGGCACGAATACCTCAAAGCACCCAAAAGGAGAAATCAGCACAGAGAGCGGCACGAATACCTCAAAGCACCCAAAAGGAGAAATCAGCACAAAGAGTGGCACGAATACCTCAAAGCACCCAAAGGAGAAATCAGCACAGAGAGTGGCACGGATACCTCAAAGCACCCAAAAGAAGAAATCAGCACAGAGAGTGGCACGGATACCTCAAAGCACCCAAAAGAAGAAATCAGCACAGAGAGTGGCACGGATACCTCAAAGCACCCAAAAGGAGAAATCAGCACAGAGAGTGGCACGGATACCTCAAAGCACCCAAAAGGAGAAATCAGCACAGAGAGTGGCACGGATACCTCAAAGCACCCAAAAGAAGAAATCAGCGCAAAGAGCGGCACGAATACCTCAAAGCACCCAAAAGGAGAAATCAGCACAGAGAGTGGCCTGAACTCCCAAGTCATAGAGGGATAAGAGCGACATCAATGCAGGAAGGCGCTGAACCAAGAGAGAGGCAGGCACGAGCAATATCAGCAAGAGTGTCAACTGCGTGAAAAGTGGATGTCCCTAGAGGGAGGGGAAGGGTTAGCTTCCAAATTTCAGCACAGAAAAGGCAGTGCTAAGCGTTCACCCTGTACTGCATTGAAAATGAAGGTCAGCCCAAGGTTAATCAAATTCTTTCAAGCTTAATCCATGAGAGCCTTTTCGTTGCATTTTCTTTTCTTGCAAAAAGCCAGTCTTGCTGGGGGCTTCAGCAGTGTTTCACCTGAGATTTATTTCATTCTCATCTGAAGAGGGCTGAGACTTTGGGATATTAAGGCTTAATCTACAAGGTATAGCTGGAATTTACCCTCAGTTCAAAGACTAACGTCTGAGGGGACATTTTCCCTGTAGCCAGAATTAATGCCATAAATTCACGTGTGCATGAACGCCGCATGGCAAACGCACACAGAGTTACAGCTGCCCACAAGAGTGCATGTGGATGTATATCCTTCCTTTCAGAAATCCTGAGCATGCCCCACTCGCGTGCTCTTACAGGCATTCCTGCCGGGGACATTTACAGGACTGAGTGCATGTGGATTTATATCCTTCCTTTCAGAAATCCTGAGCGTGTCCCACTCGCGTGCTCTTACAGGCATTCCTGCCGGGGACATTTACAGGACTGAGTGCATGTGGATTTATATCCTTCCTTTCAGAAATCCTAAGCGTGTCCCACTCGCGTGCTCTTACAGGCATTCCTGCCGGGGACATTTACAGGACTGAGTGCATGTGGATTTATATCCTTCCTTTCAGAAATCCTGAGCGTGCCACACTCGCGTGCTCTTACAGGCATTCCTGCCGGGGACATTTACAGGACTGAGTGCATGTGGATTTATATCCTTCCTTTCAGAAATCCTGAGCGTGCCTCACTCGCGTGCTCTTACAGGCATTCCTGCCGGGGACATTTACAGGACTGAGTGCATGTGGATGTATATCCTTCCTTTCAGAAATCCTGAGCGTGCCTCACTCGCGTGCTCTTACAGGCATTCCTGCCGGGGACATTTACAGGACTGAGTGCATGTGGATTTATATCCTTCCTTTCAGAAATCCTGAGCGTGCCTCACTCGCGTGCTCTTACAGGCATTCCTGCCGGGGACATTTACAGGACTGAGTGCATGTGGATTTATATCCTTCCTTTCAGAAATCCTGAGCGTGCCCCACTCGCGTGCTCTTATAGGCATTCCTGCCGGGGACATTTACAGGACTGAGTGCATGTGGATTTATATCCTTCCTTTCAGAAATCCTGAGCATGCCCCACTCGCTTGCGTTTGCAGGCATTCCTGCCGGGGACATTTACAGGACTGAGTGTAGGTTCAACCAGACAATCTGCATGATTTCATCCCAACCTAGATTGCTAAAATGCTTTGTAATCCTTATTTAGGACCATTTCATGTCAACAGAAGAATGCCTATGTAAGGATCACTGTGTTTCGGGGACGCACTGGCTGAAATAGGTTTTGGGAGACTCTCAAATTATAGAATAAAAAGATACTTTGGACTTAGTGAAACATTTTTGGCAGGTGCAAGCTTCTCATAGCACTTCAGCCTGGTGTGGGGCAGTAAGGCGCACCATTTCTACGGCAGTGTTTACAGCTGCTGTTTTATTCCCTCCCATTTATAGTTTGTGCTGCTGTGCATTTTATCCCCAAATTTGGTTATTTTAGCAGGTTGTTCACTTTGACCTCTGTTGAGTTTATCTGTACACAAGGAACATTATTTAGAAATGATCGTTACCTCTCAGTGCTGCTGGTTGCTTGATGTGATGAGCTGAAAGTTGTCAGTGTGACAGGGTAGTGGAGAGAGCCAGTAATGCTAGGGGTCCATAGGGAGAGAGAGCGATCACCAGAGAAAGAAAAGGAGATGCATTACTGGGGAGGCCGAGCAGATGCAGATTGCACCGTAATCACCTTACAAGAATTAAGGGCTTAAATCTATACACTTCAGAAGGCAGGACAGATTGGGGTGAGGGCTGCTCTGGTAGAGATTAAAATAATTGAAAGGTATAAACAATTTAGGAAGCATTTCTCAGTGGAAAGGAAGCCTAGAGGCTGAAGTATAACATAAGGAAATATTTTGTGACAGAAATGGTGGTGGAAGCCCAGACTAGTAGTGGAATTCATGAGTCTGAACGGACAAGATCTTTATCTGCTGTCACGTTTTGTGTTTCTAGGATTTGCATGGCACAAGGGCAGTGTGTGAAGAGAGTGGGAGCGAGGGTGCTGGCAGTGTTATTCCAGGGTGAAGGGGTGGTCAGTGGACTGGAGAATTTACTTTAGCTCAGCTCTACTGAGAAAGGAGAAACGTTGGTATCTAGAGAGAAGCTGAGCAGCTGGCAAGAAGGAGACCTGAAGCTAAGCAAATCATTCTAGTGCATCCTCAGATTGGAGTTTGTGTCGTAAGGGCTTCTGCCACTGAGAGCTCAGGGTAGGAATTAAACAAGGAGCCAGAGAATGGGGTAACCTGGTTTTTCTGTAATGCACCACAAGGAGAACAGTCCCTGATAAAGATGGTCTTATCCAGATATTTATACTTACTCTCCAATGTCACTATTCAGTATTCGCCCCCTGTAATAGTAGGCAAATCTTTTCCTGTCATTATGCCTCTTGCACTTTTTCCTGTTTTCTGCAGCTTGTTTTGGGACCTGCTTAAGCATTACATTTTTCCATAATTAAGCAATCTCATAACGATCAGCAAAGTAGCTAAGCTGTTTCTTAAGCTTGTTTAGTTTAAAAGCTGCATCTGGCTGTAAGTGTATAATTCATATTATCTTGTCTCATCAGTACAGCCTTTGATCTTTTTCAGGATGAGACCTTGCAGGAACAGCAGAGCAGGAAGCAGAGTGAGGATCTTGAGGTGTCTGAGGCAGAGCTTGCAGCAGAAGAAGGTAATAGTCCTGAGGAGGACAGACTCGGTCTGGAACCTGTTTCAGCCCTAGTGTGGCCATGATAACCTGGGGCTAGCCTGTGCCTTGCAGCCCTAGTACTGTGGTGTGTGACTTGTGGCCATAGTGCCCTGGTACTAATGCTAGTGCGTGTGCTTCTGTGCAGGGAATGTGTCTGGGTGCTGCATAGCCACAGAAAGTGACCCAGATCTGGAAGTGGAGTACCGGGAGAAGTCCGACCCAGAATTTCAGGACATGGATTCACTTTCAGAATCCAGCACAGTCAATCAGGATGATGACTCCTTTAGCATCCTAGGGGGAGACTCCTTGAATGAGCAGGAGACACTGGAACGGGACATGCCACCACTCTTCATCCACCTCATCTGCTCAGTGACCATCAGGAACATGCAAGGCTCCATGCCTATTTCAACACTGCCCACCTGCCTGGGTAAGGAAAGGAGGAATTACTGTGGCAACATTGCACACCTGCCTGGGAAGGGAAGGGGGGGCCTGTCTACCTAAGCACGGCAAAGAGGGCATGGGTGGGTCAGCATTGCCTACCTGCTTGCATGGGTGGAGCAGCACTGCTGAGTGCCTGGGTAACAGGAGGAGGGCATAGTGCGATGTTACCCACATCCATCCATAAAGGAAGGAGGGAATGGATGGATCAGCACTGCTGAGTGCCTGGGTAACAGGAGGAGGGCATGGTGCGATGTTACCCACATCCATCCATAAAGGAAGGAGGGAATGGATGGATCAGCCCTCCCCACTACCCAGCTGAGAGGAGGAGGGCATGGGTGGAGCAGCACTGCTGAGTGCCTGGGTAACAGGAGGAGGGCATGGTGCGATGTTACCCACATCCATCCATAAAGGAAGGAGGGCATGGATGGATCAGCCCTCCCCACTACCCAGCTAAGAGGAGGAGGGCTTGGGTTGGGTCAGCATTGTCCACATGCTTGGGTTTAAGGATAGATATTATCTGACTGTTCTCTGGCCCCAGTTATCCTTGATCCCTGACTTTGCTATCTGTCCATTTATATCAGGAGAAGTCATTGGCTGCTTGGAAAATAACCAGTCCATCCAAAACATCAACCTCAAAGACCTTACTGTCACCCTTGATATTTATATCCTGACTTTGCCTTTGGAAATTGAAGTTTTGACCTCTGACATTCACCACAACAGGTGAGTAGGATGAGGTATAGGGGCAGATCCTACATGGCCAAGCTTTACTGATACAATAATGATATGAATCTATGAAACAACCCCTAGATATTAATATACCACAGATGACTGAGAGAGACCTATTTGGTGCTGAACGCTCCCATCCATCAGAGAGTGAATTAATTCCCCCCCCCCAACACCCCCACACCCCCCATGCTGAACTCCCCCATCCACCAGCGAGTGAGACTTTCCCCACTGAGGCTGAGCTCTCCCATCAATCAGAGTTAAATCCCCCCCTCCTCAGTGCTGATTTCCGCCAACCATCAGAGACCCCCCCGCCCCTCAATGCTGAACCCCCCCATCCACCAACGTGGTCTCTCAGTTGTGTCGATGTTTAAGCTTAAAAAAACCAACTGCTAAGCCATTGATACGTAAATCACAATTTTCCTAGCGTGTAGCAGATGGACTCAGGACCAATGGGTATAGTGCGCTCCCGATAGCAGTTGGAGACGGATCAGATTTCAATCTGACGTCAGCTCTAGTACATAGACCCCTGCAGGAAGTGCAGCTCATCAGTATTTTCCGTCTCCATAGCAGTTAGGGACTATCTGCACGCTCTCACAGCGTTAGAGTAAATTTAACAGAGAAAACCCAAAACAAGACGAAATCTTACCTCTACAGACGAGCCCCGCTCTCCTGTGGTGATACCCATTGGGTACCTCCCCCAGTTGAGAATTCCCAAGGTGATTTCCATGATCCCTCAGAGGTGACCCTCGGTCCGGCGGCCAACCCTCGGCAGGGACCTAGTCCCCAATTTTGGGCGCGGCTGAGAGGCAGCGGGTGCAACCTAGAGCACGGTGGTGAAGGTATTTGCCCTCTCCTCCCGCAGCCGGAGACCGCCCGGAACGAAACCGGGAAGCGCCGAGACAAGGTAAGGTAGAAATCTTCTTAAAGCCTCCGGTCTTCGAAGCCCGAGGAGTCGCTCAGGTCGCTGGCCGGGACCAGTGCCACCGGGTTGATCCGCTCTAGCAGGGCTAGGCCCCGGTTACATCCAAGGGTCCTCCCATGTGGAGACCCTCCGAGGGGGTCGCCATATTGCCCGCGTGGTTGCCATTGCCATTTTGGCCCTGTTCGCCACCCTGTCCGCCGTCTTGATCAGTGCGCACAAAGGCGAGCCGTGCGCACAAAATTACCTGTGCTCACAACCTTGCATGCATAAGTACCGTGTGCACAAGATACGAGCGTATCCTGCACTTACTGTGCCGAGCGCATAACTGCGACTTGTGCGCACACCAGCGCACACAGCCTGAGCGCACACAATCCACGCGCACATCTTTGATGCACCGGAGCGAATAACAAATTTTATGCATCTACACTCATGGCACCACCAGAAAAGGAGCTCAAGGCTCAGGGCCTCTGCCCAGCATCAGAGCCGCACAACATGAAGAGGCTGACGCCCTGTGCATACAGTGCGAGGAGGCCCTGGGGGGGATCCAGCCCAGGCCCAGCACCAGTCGGGACTGGGATCTAGCTCCTCAATCAGTACCCAAGACCTAGCGAACCACAACGGGACCTCCCCTCAATCGGGACTCCCCAGGGACACAGCGCCTCTTAGCTTGGACCCAGCGTCTATCTCCTGGGTAGAATTTTTCAAAGGTCTGCACACCTTCGTTCACATGCAGACTGAGCCCCCGGCAACACGGCCACAGCCTTTACCAGAGGACCTTTGCGCCCCCGGCCCCTCTAGGCCCAGAGAGGTGAATCCACCGCCCAGAAGTCCCACTTACGGGGACACGGACAACTCTGAGGAGGAATCAGAGCCTCTGAAGGAGGGGGAACTCCTTCCGGGGACAGAGCCTCACCGGACCATGAGGTGCTTCTTCACCAAGGATGAGCTTCCAGACCTAGTCACCCACAGCCTCAAGGACGTTGCTATCCCGGGCACAAGTGCCTCGGGGGAATCTAAGACGAACACCCTGCTAGAGGGACTCTGTTAGACCTGCCGCCATTTCCCTCTCTTACAAGCCGTCCAACAGCTAATCGACCTGGAATGGGTTGCACCAGAGTCCACATTCAAAGGAGGACGGGCCCTGGCAGCCATGTACCCTCTGGACCCGGCGGCCAAAGACCTTCTGACATGCCCAAAAGTGAATGCCATGGTCTGCGCAGTCTCGAAGCCACTGCCATTAGCAATGGTAACATGGACTAGACTTAGTTTTTGGGTACTTGCCAGGTTCTTTTGGCCTGGATTGGCCACTGTTGGAAACAGGATGCTGGGCTTGATGGACCCTTGGTTTGACCCAGTATGGCATTTTCTTATGTTCTTACAATCCCAGTGGAGGGAGGTGCACCACTCAAAGATGCTCATGACAGACGTCTGGAATCCATCCTCAAACAGTCATTTGACGGCGCTGCTATGTCTCTACAGATAGTGGCCTGCGGCGCCATGGTGACACATGCCTGCCTATCTCAGACCAGGAGCAACACTTCTGGGGAAGCCATGGAACCAGCTGTATCGTTCCTCACGGATGCTGCTTTCGACCTGGTGCGCACCGCAGCTAGAGGAGTGTCATCAGCCGTGGCAGCCAGGAGGCAACTCTGGCTCCGAAGTTGGTCAGCTGACGCGTCTTCCAAATCGAGACTCACAAGGATGTCCTTCAAGGGATCCCTCCTGTTCGGAAGCAAACTAGAGAAACTCGCATGGGTGCTTTCGTGCCACTCTTTGTGCTGATTTCTCCTTTTGGGTGCTTTGAGGTATTCACACCACTCTCTGTGCTGATCTCTCCTTTTGGGTGCTTTGAGGTATTCGTGCCTCTCTTTGTGCTGATTTCTCCTTTTGGTTGCTTTGAGGTATTCGTGCCGCTCTTTGTGCTGATTTCTCCTTTTGGGTGCTTTGAGGTATTCGTGCCAGTGGGAGGAGCCAGAGGCACGCATAAGACCCGCGACCCGAGAGAGCTCACCGGGCGGTTTGAAATCCTTTTCTAATTGGGTCACATCAGCCAGACTGTGTGGGACAATTTCTGTTGCAGTGTGAGTTATTGCCTGCTTAAGGATTTCTGCCTTGAATTCGGACACCAGTGGGAGGAGCCAGAGGCGCGCATAAGACCCTCGACCCGAGAGAGCTCACCGGGTGGTTTGGAATCCTTTTCTAATTGGGTCTCATCAGCCAGACTGTGTGGGACAATTTCTGTTGCAGTGTGAGTTATTGCCTGCTTAAAGATTTCTGCCTTGAATTCGGACGCCAGTGGGAGGAGCCAGAGGCGTGTATAAGACCCTCGACCCGAGAGAGCTCACCGGGTGGTTTGGAATCCTTTTCTAATTGGGTCTCATCAGCCAGACTGTGTGGGACAATTTCTGTTGCAGTGTGAGTTATTGCCTGCTTAAAGATTTCTGCCTTGAATTTGGACGCCAGTGGGAGGAGCCAGAGGCGCGCATAAGACCCGCGACTCGAGAGAGCTCACCGGGCGGTTTGGAATCCTTTTCTAATTGGGTCACATCAGCCAGACTGTGTGGGACAATTTCTGTTGCAGTGTGAGTTATTGCCTGCTTAAAGATTTCTGCCTTGAATTCGGATGCCAGTAGGAGGAGCCAGAGGTGCGCATTCGACCCGAGCCTCTGCGGCGCACCACCAAAGCCGCGCATGCCTAAGGGGCACGCGCGACTTTGTCCGGGTTTGTACGGATTTGTAGGCCAGGATTTTTAGCTTTAAAAATATATAATTACATTTCTTGACTTAGGGAAATTCTGAACTTCCCCATAAGAGGTTTTTGAGTATTAGAACTTGATTATATGAGAGAGCTTATCCAGAAGTAAAGGCATTGTTCAAAATTATTTTCCTAAGAGAAAATTAATTAAAATAAAATAAAAGTCATAAAATGAATAGACATAAAACAGCATCAAATGGGAACTACAGATGTACATAACAAATAAACCATATCTACGGACTACATAATTGAACATAGGTAAAATCATAAAAAATGTTTGAAAGCTTGTTTAAATATATGGTGATGAAAGACGGCACCTTGGGTCATTTTGAAGAAAATATCAATGAAGCACTGAGATAAGTACTCTTTTGGACGCTGTATTGTTTGTGTTGGGAGTGACTCGCATATGGTTGCTTTGACGATACACTGAAAGTGACATATTTGCAATAAGAAAATTTACAAAAAACAAAAATGGAGCAAGTGATTGTTTTCAGGCTATAGTTTCACATATACAGGCAGTATTCTTAACGGTCCTACAAACATAAATGTAACGAAGCATTCACATGTCTATAAATAGTATGGGAGATCTTTGGTTGTAAGGCTACATCTGCCATTCAATTAATGAATTCCATAGGTATTCTCTGTGGTCTAAACGTAGCGCGAATCAGTTGTAAGGCTCGCAACTGTGGGATGGTATAAGGAGACTGGATGTGTAGCAGAGATTATTGGGATGAGTAGAGATCCATTTTTGTCACATGTGACCCGTGTCTGGACACTAATGGAACATTGGAAGATGGGGATATCAATGGATAAGGTAAGTTTTATTTGCAAAATTAAAATATAAAAAGTTTCATTATGTCTATACATGCATACATAAGGTAATTGAATGCTTAAAGGCTGGTAGTGCCTATTATGAAGTCATAACGATGGTATACATTGTGATTCACGCATCGATGGCTTAGCGGTTGATTTTTTGATGACTATCGCTGATTTTTACTAGACACTTTAGTATGGTACATACTGTTCCAGTAGATAGTTATATAATTGACGTGAGCCTGTGCACTTCTTTGGCCAGAGTCCTCCGTTTCAGTTTGACATTTACCTCTGCGACAGGTATACATCAGACAGCAGTGTGTCTTTTGCCCGATCACCTGGGCAAGCCTCCTCCTTGCGCTCTGATGAGGAGATCCTGCAGAATCTGGAGAGATTTCCTTCCCGGGAAGAGGAGAGGTATAGAACATGCTGTACAGTTCCATTCCACTTGTTGCCTCCTGCTCGGATTCTCTATTCCTTTGTCTCCACTAATCCTCGACGTTTTATTTTGTTGTTCTCCTTCCTGTTGCCCCATGTTTGTACCTTTTTCCCATGCCTATGTCCTTTACTAAGTAACCATGTTTTATTTATTTCTTGTATAAATTTTCCTGATTTTTCTGTGAATGATTATGGTTTTCTGTTTTTCATGGAACAAGATATTGAAAATGGGTATTTTAAGCTACAGTAAATGTCAGCAAAAAGAGATTGAACAACAACTTCAACAATTTATGTCAAAAAAAACAATTTTTAAATAGTCATTAATGAACACAGTATCAAGACATTTCTTATGGTGCTTCTCAATACAATCTACCGTCTCTTGCCCCCAGTGGGCTGCAAATTATGTCAGAAAACAGCACACTCAGCTCATTCATTTGCTGGTTCAAAATGTGTTATCTAACTTGTTACATACACATCCTCAAAATATCACAAAACCTATCTCAAAAGTGTCCACCAGTACTCTGTAACTCCTTAGTTGTGCTCAGTGTGTAAAAGCCCAGCCCATCATAGGCCCTTGTTTCAGTGTAAAAACGCCTGCCTCAGGGGTTAACATTATCTAAAAATAAAAGATAAAGATGCATAGCGAAAAGCCATATAGCAAATATATAACACACACATAATAAACCAAAGTAACAATAATCCAAACGGCTATATTTACTCTTATGTATCAAAAACAGTTTAAAAATGTCAGCTAGCTCAATACCAGATTCTAAAAAGTACCACTATTTAAATCCCACAAACCACCATTCAGCAAATTGTGTATGAGAACCTCCTCCTTAAAGGGCATAGCCAATCAAAAATAGTTGTCTACATTGGTCCTACTTGGTTTACATGTGTTTAAAGAACAGAGATTACATGCGGATGATACTAGTTTTGTACAGAAATGGAATAATAATTTAAATAAATGTGGTTTGATTTGATGTTTTTAATTATTGAGCATGCTAGATTAACAGGTAATTTAATCAAGAGTAAGATTGATGATGTATTAACTTCTTTACATCTACACATGGTAGCAGATACCTTTGACGTTGTGTTGAAGGATTTCCAGTTGAACATGGCGACATTTATCGAAGAACTTAAAAAGAACAAGCACAAAACGTTTTTGAGAAATGAAGCCAACTACAGGCGGGGATCAGTTTATCCATGGATACAGGTGTTAGGTACATAGATGTTCATCAAAGATTCCATTTGACTCTTTATCTTCTTCTTCTGAAGCATCTGGTGATAAACAGGATATCCTAATAGAACAACATGAGCCTTTTTTAATCCAATTGCAAAGAGTATGATTTCAGACCAACGAAGGGGACTTTCCTACTTTCCCGAAGAATAGATTGGGGATGGACAATCCAGGATCATATCAACGTCCTTGGATACGGTCACAGCAGTGCAATCAGTGGTAGTTTATCTTTCTGCCAAGGTATTGTCAGTGGCACGTGAGTGTGTTGAATAAGGGTTTATTTTTTGTATTTTCCAATAAGATGAATCTTTTTGATGTTGAGTTGTATTTTTATAGGTTTCTAAGAAACTTACATTGGAACCACAATAGAACCATCTTTATGGGTTGACGACATTTTTTTCTACTATGCCATCAACCCATAAAGATGGTTCTATTGTGGTTCCAACATCTAAATGGGACCCTCAAGGACCAGTAAATCTGGTTATCCACATGTTTTATGAATTGGTTTGCCATGACATAGATAACCTGACCAAGCAATCACTAACATTCAAACACAATATTTCTCCTAATGAGTATGTTACCTTACAAGAATTACATTGCGATGACATAGTGAAGGCTGCTGACAAGAGTGGTGTGGTAGTTGTGATGGATGCAGTGGCATATAAAGATGAAATCCTTTGGTTTTATGTTGTTTTGGAAGAGGACCAGATGTATGATTTGAAACTATATATTGATTCCATTTTGTAATATGCTCTGACAAGGTCTTGAATTACATCGAGAGCATCAGTTTTTGAAGGTTAATTCCCCTAAAACTCCAGTGCTATATACTCTTCCTAAGATCCATAAAACATTGGTGAATCCACAGGAAGATCCATTGTTCTTTCCGAAGATTTTTGTTTTTGTTTTTTGTTGACACGTTTTTACAACCATAGGTTCTAACCCAATCCCCGGAAGCAATCCATTTTATTGCCAACTAATTTATTTAGGAAATTTTCTATTGACTCATAGAACTACAACATGATGTCATCAGTTGCCATACAGACCTCATTGAAGTGTTTTTCCACCAAAAATCAAGTTAATGAACACCAGTCAATTGCTGCATTTAACCCATGAGGGACCAACAGTATTAGCGGTGAAAATCCAAAATTGTTTCCTTAGGTTAAGCTTATAGTCTAGATTTAAATCCTGGCTAGAGGCTTCAGCTTGTTGGATAATCCATCAGTGGAGATCCATGAAGGAATGTAATTTTTCCAAACAGTGAAGAACCATTGGAGCTTGTAGATTTAAATGATTAAACGATTTCTTTGCTTCAGTGGTTACTGAAGAGGATATTGGGGAGATTCCCGTTCCGGAGAAGGTTTTCATAGGTAATGATTCAGATGGACTGAACCAAGAAGATGTGGTAGGCCTGATTGACAAACTGAAGAGTAGTATATCACCTGGACCGGATGGAATACACCCCAGGGTTCTGAAGGATCTCAGAAATGAAATTTCAGATCTATTATTAAAAATTTGTAACCTATCATTAAAATTATCCATTGTACCTGAAGACTGGAGGGTGGCTAATGTAACCCCAATATTTAATACAGGGCGATCCAGGAAACTGCAGACCAGTGAGCCTGACTTCAGTGCCAGGAAAAATAGTGCAAAGTATTCTAAATATCAAAATCACAGAACATATAGAAAGACATGGTTTAATGGAACAAAGTCAGCATGGCTTTACCCAAGGCAAGTCTTGCCTCACAAATCTGCTTTTTGAATGAGTCGTTAAACATGTAGATAAAGGTGAACCGGTAGATGTAGTGTATTTGGATTTTCAGAAGACATTTGACAAAGTTCCTCATGAGAGACTTCTAGGAAAAGTAAAAAGTCATGGGATATAGGTGGCAATGTTCTTTAGTGGATTACAAACTGGTTAAAAGACAGGAAACAGAGAACATAAGAAATTGCCATGCTGGGTCAGACCAAGGGTCCATCAAGCCCAGCATCCTATTTCCAACAGAGGCCAAACCAGGCCACAAGAACCTGTCAATTACCCAAACACTAAGAGGATCCCATGCTACTGATGCAATTAATAGCAGTGGCTATTCCCTAAGTATACTTGATTAATAGCCATTAATGGACTTCTCCTCCAAGAACTTATCCAAACCTTTTTTGAACCCAGCTACACTAACTGCACTAACCACATCCTCTGGCAACAAATTCCAGAGCTTTATTGTGCATTTTACTGAATTGGCCCGACTGTGATAAATAACATGTTATGGCGTTATTGCGGGCCCTAACACGATTTGATGAATGACCCTGTCTGCCAGATAACTTGTTCTCTAAACAGCCTACTGAATATTGGCCTCTGTATAAACAACATAATTCACATGCAGTAAGAAACAGTGGCATAAACATCACATCAAATAACATAAGAATAATAAAAAGCAAAGGGTCAACAAACAAGCTGTAGTTGAGACTTTTTTATTGGACTAACTTAATACATCTATGACAAGTTTCATCGGGTCAGGGAAGATACAGCACAGCCTAAGACACAGGTGGGAAACTCCGGTCTTCGAGGACCACAAACAGGCCAGGTTTTCAGGATATCCACAATGAATATACATGAGATAGATCTGCATGCTCTGCCTCCAATGTATGCAAAACTATCTCATGCATATTCATTGTGATTATCCTGAAAACTTGGCCCTCGAGGACTGGAGTTCGCCACCCCTGGCCTAAGACTTAGAAGACTCTGTACTATTTAAACCCAGTGGAACTGCACTGCATCTTCCCTGACCTGATGAACATGGGATTACTTTTGAAAGCTGATCACAGATGTATTAAGTTGGTCTACTGGAAAGGTCTCACTTACAACTTGTTTTTGGATCATTAATTCCATGTATCCAAGTTGATTAACACCACAGCCACAATTCTGTTTTGTTTTGTTTTTTAAGGAAAAGAAAACAATATCTATAGCAAAATATAAATGCACAAAAAACAATGCTTTAATATCAGCAGGCAGAAATATATGTTAAATAATAAAGGGATCATAGAGAGCTCCAAAAGAACTCTTTATCTAAGAGGCTGCATTTCAATTACCTGATCCCCAGTTTAACACATTGTGCTTTATGAACTCATCTTTTGCAGAGCTAGGTCACACTCCCATGCTTGATAACAGCCACAATAAGATGGAGTAGTTGACGTTATCAAAAGCTGCACTGAGAGCTAACAGTACAAGTATATAAGAACATGTTGGGTCAGGCCCATAATATGTGCCATGTTGGGTCCATTGAGCCCAGCATGCTTTCTCTGACACTAGCCAGTCTCTGTCTCTAGGAAGTACCTGGCAGATCCCAAAAAACAGAGTAAGATTGAATCTATGCCTTTGTCCAAATCTGTCAGTGATTGCTAGGAAGACCGTGTCAGATTGATGGGACTTCCTAAATCCTGACTGATGTCTAAATAGGCCAAGTCATCTACATACATCTGGAACTGAAGTAACACCACCTTCTCTAAATCTTTTCCCTAAGGCAAATTTCAATAAAGGGCTTTTGTATATACACCGATCTTCGCTTCTTTTTCTGCTACACAGCTAAATGGATCGGCTTCCGATTTGTTTTCTGGGTACAAATTTATAAGGGCCAGAGTCTTCTGCAGAAGTAGTGGCCCACAGTATCTGTAGAAGGATTCCTACTTTATTTGCTGATCCTTACTTTTGGACAAACTAGTTCTCAGAGTATACTATTAAAACTAGGAAACCACTATACTGTTTGAAAATACTAAATATCAAAATGCCAAAAGATACAGTAAATCCAAATTTATTATTGTTCTATTAGAACTCTCATATAAAATGCATCTAAATAGACATAAACTCACTATAAAGAAACCCCCTCCATATTCTTTTACAACATATTAAAATCACGACGCAGTAATTGGCTGAACTCATACGATGCAATCATTAATTGTGCATTACAAAAGAACCATAACAAAGTGAAAGGCTGGACACATAGTGAAACAAATTGTACATAATTGTAGAAAGATGTTCAAAAAAACTCCAGTTCATTTGCATCAATTATGGTCAATGACTTTATTAATGAAGAGTTCACTCAAATCCTCACTATTATTTGTTGGATTTACTGAAGTTCATTGTTACATAAGAACATAAGAAATTGCCATGCTGGGTCAGACCAAGGGTCCATCAAGCCCAGCATCCTGTTTCCAACAGAGGCCAAACCAGGCCACAAGAACCTGGCAATTACCCAAACACTAAGAAGATCCCATGCTACTGATGCAATTAATAGCAGTGGCTAGTTCTAAAACGTTTGAAACCATTACTATTTTTCCAAGATTTCAGAACAGTTCTCCAAGCGTTGCTATTTGCCAAGATAGATTACTGCAGTGCCCTTTTCCTTGGCCTCCCCAAATCTACTACCAAACCACTGCAGATGATTCAAAACGCTGCGGCAAGATTATTGACCAACACCAGCCGTGGAGATCACATTTCTCCCATCCTTAAAACTCTACATTGGCTTCCAGTGAATTTTAGAATACTTTATAAATCAATTACCCTAATTCACAAATTCATTCATCATCAACTCCAACTCGACCTCGAAATCCCCTTCAAATTACACTCCTCCAATAGACCAATTAGAGATATTCTTAAAGGTACTCTGAATTTTCCCCCAACTAAAGCCACACGCCTTTCCTCGACCAAAGTCCGAGCTTTTTCAATAACAGGACCTTCTATCTGGAATAACATTCCCACAGGCCTAAGATTAGAACCCTGTCTCTCAACGTTCAGAAAAAAACTCAAAACGTGGCTATTTCATCAAGCCTTTGCTGACCCTCCAGACAATCTCTAGTCACCTTTATTCCCACCGAGACGAATTTATCCCCTCCCAGATGAATGGATTGCTATCCGCTCGAAAGATGGACTCTGGCACTTTTAGGTTAAAGCACCTTAAGCTTTAACCCACATCCTTTATTATTATTATTATTATGTTACAATACTTCCTGCCTTTTTTCTTCCAGCTATATTTAGCTTCCAAGTTTCTACTCCTTGTTAAATGTAACTTTACCTTATTCTCCTCTATTGTTATTCACTTTATTTATTGCTTCAGTTATCCTTGTTCTATGTAAACCGATCCAATATGGTTATCACTATGAAGGTCGGTATAAAAAAGTGTTAAATAAATAAAATAAATATTCCCTAAGTAAACTTGATTAATAGCCATTAATGGACTTCTCCTCCAAGAACTAATCCAAACCTTTTTTGAACCCAGCTACACTAACTGCACTAACCACATCCTCTGGCAACAAATTCCAGAGCTTAATTGTGCGTTGGTTACATACGCAATGTGACAGATTCAGATAGATTCTTGCACCATGATTGTGGATCATAGCATAGTTTGTAACATAGGATTGCTCCCAGTCTCATTTCTTCTCTCTCTTTCAGGCATTCGGCTCTGTCCATGCTCCCCACTGTACACAGACAGGCGATCGAAATTACCATGACCGAGGTAAGGACATAATGGTTAGCAAGGTCGCACATGTTAAGTCAGTCATGGCAGCAGTTAAGACATACTTTACAGCAACCATAATTTCGAAACAGTCTTCCCCAAACCCCGCGGACATTGTTACAATATGGCGTCCTCCATTCTCTATGGATCCTCTTGTTTGGCGTGACTGTAGTAGGATCCCACTTGTTTTGGTGCCCCTGCGGTATGACCTCTTTCATTCCTTGGGCATCATTGCAGTACATTGGAGCGGAGGAGCAGGGGGGCCTACAAGCCAGGGTTCATATCCCACTGCTGCCCCTTGTGACCTTGGGTGAGTTACTTCACCCTCCATTGCCTCAGGTACAAACTTAGATTGTGAGCCCTCTGAGGACAGGGAAATACCTTCAGTACCTGAATGTAATCCACTTTGAAAGTGCCTGAAAAGCAGAATAGAAATCAACTAAATAAATAAGTAAACTAAATACAGTCCGCCTCATTGTTTGGGCCTGACTGGATCAGTCCCCTCTGTGACGCCTTTTCATAAGCTGAAGGCACGGTACAGCATAGACAAATCCTGTAAAATTACAAAGCAGAAGATGAAGTGAAGATATAAAACAAACCTTAGCAGCAAGTTAATTGTTCAGACAAACTGTGGTAGAGTCCCCCTCATTTGGGCATGACGGAGTATTGTTCTGCTCGTTCGGCTGTCACTTCCTCTTATTGTTCTTCATTCGGGCGTCCCTCCTTCTTTCAGTACGTCTGTGGTACAGCCCCTTCATTCATGCATGACCGTCTCTCTGTGTATTAAGGCCTCCTGGCTGTCACTTCCTCTTATTGTTCTTCATTCGGGCCTCCCTCCTTCTTTGAGTATGTCTGTGGTACAGCCCCTTCATTCATGCATGACTGTCTCTCTGTGTATTAAGGCCTCCTGGCTGTCACTTCCTCTTATTGTTCTTCATTCGGGCCTCCCTCCTTCTTTGAGTACGTCTGTGGTACAGCCCCTTCATTCATGCATGACCGTCTCTCTGTGTATTAAGGCCTCCTGGCTGTCACTTCCTCTTATTGTTCTTTATTCGGGCCTCCCTCCTTCTTTGAGTACGTCTGTGGTACAGCCCCTTCATTCATGCATGACCGTCTCTCTGTGTATTAAGGCCTCCTGGCTGTCACTTCCTCTTATTGTTCTTCATTCGGGCCTCCCTCCTTCTTTGAGTATGTCTGTGGTACAGCCCCTTCATTCATGCATGACCGTCTCTCTGTGTATTAAGGCCTCCTGGCTGTCACTTCCTCTTATTGTTCTTCATTCGGGCCTCCCTCCTTCTTTGAGTACGTCTGTGGTACAGCCCCTTCATTCATGCATGACCGTCTCTCTGTGTATTAAGGCCTCCTGGCTGTCACTTCCTCTTATTGTTCTTCATTCGGGCCTCCCTCCTTCTTTGAGTATGTCTGTGGTACAGCCCCTTCATTCATGCATGACCGTCTCTCTGTGTATTAAGGCCTCCTGGCTGTCACTTCCTCTTATTGTTCTTCATTCGGGCCTCCCTCCTTCTTTGAGTATGTCTGTGGTACAGCCCCTTCATTCTTGCATGACCGTCTCTCTGTGTATTAAGGCCTCCTTTCACAGTTAGTTCTGGGGATACTTATCTTATGGTCTTATTTGTCTCTGTTCTTCTGCCCCTAGATTCGATGGCTTTTGGAAGATGAAATTGTTTCAGCTCTTCGTCAATCACAGTTTATTACTGCTGCCATACTGCGCAAGGTAGCAAACCATGTGTATGACTCTCGGGACCGGCCCAGCTGCCATAGTGAGCTGGTCCTGCTGCATTTCGTCTTTGGGCCTGAGCATTCCCTTGAGAAGTTTAAGGAGGTAACATTTTGGGTTTTTAAATTAGGAAGAATCTAACCTTAGTCTAGATTCCCAAAGTGGAAATGTGAGCTCAGGGTCTGCAGCGAGACTTTGCATCCACTGAAGGCCTATTAAGAGAGCTGTGTAGCTAAATATTCCTAGTACTTGTGTAGCTCTTTGGAGATAATCTGAGGCAGACAGAAAGCTCTGTTGTGATAAAGGGAATCTCTCCTATTCCTAGATTCAGTATAGTAACACGAGCCCCCAGCAGTACATGCCGAGGGGAGGCAGGACAGGAACACGAGCCCCCAGCAGTACATGCCGAGGGGAGGCAGGACAGGAACACGAGCCCCCAGCAGTACGTGCCGAGGGGAGGCAGGACAGGAACACGAGCCCCCAGCAGTACGTGCCGAGGGGAGGCAGGACAGGAACACGAGCCCCCAGCAGTACGTGCCGAGGGGAGGCAGGACAGGAACACGAGCCCCCAGCAGCGTGTGCCGAGGAGAGGCAGGACAGGAACACGAGCCCCCAGCAGTACGTGCCGAGGGGAGGCAGGACAGGAACACGAGCCCCCAGCAGTAC